>NW_004444037.1:4633612-4635616 GCF_000243295.1 Trichechus manatus latirostris | reverse complement strand
TTTCTTTGTTTTGTTTTCTTCTCCCTCTTATTGCCTTTTTCTCTTTCATTTCCAGTTTCTCAATTTATTCATTTTCTTTTCTCTTACCCTTTTTCTTTTTTTTTCATTTTTGTTTTTCCTCATTTCTCAGTCTCTCAACTCTCCACCCCAATAGCAAGCTCCGTTAGCACTCTTTTTTGTGTGTATGTTTTTGGCTCCTGTTCCTCTCTCCTCTCTCTCATCTTTCCCATACCCATCTTAGCTCCATGCATCACAATCTACCCCCTCCTTCCTACCTACCTGCACCATGTGCTGAACATCACACTCCAAAGCAGCACTGGCATGGCCTACTGGAACCTGCCCTGCACTAATCCCTGGTCCGCACTGTCAGCCCTGGTACATGCCACCAACAACCCATCCCAGCAACTCCTCTTCAGCTGGACCTGCCCTGCTGTACCATATCTAAGTGACTGACCTTGCCCACTGGAGAAGGAGGTGAAAAGTATCGTGCTCACAGACGAGCAAACAACAAAGAACACATAGCCCACCTGCTCAGACATAACCAAATAAAACAAAAAAGCAGAATGAAACAAACAAATCTACAATCAATAAATGAGGACAATAGCCAGTGAATGCCCCGAAGACAGCAGACAACATCAAAACATTTACAAAACCAGGACAGGATGGCTCCATCAGGCATCCAAAACGAAACAACCAACCACCTTCCAGTAAAAGAAAAGGCACTAGACCTAACCGACAGGGAATTTGAATCTCTAATATTCAGTATTATCCAAGAGTTGAAGCAAAAAGTCAACAAAAATGAGGAAAAAACAGACAAATTCATGGAAAAGGCAGACAAATTCATAAAAAATACAGCTAGAAAACTGGAAGAATTCAAGAAAATAATACACGAACAAAATGCTAAAATAAATTCACAACTAGAAACCATACAAAAACAACAATTAGAAATCCAAAAGATAAACAAGATTTCAGAAATCAACAGTGTCACAGAAGGGCTGAGGAGCAGGTTTGAAACAATGGAAGACAGGATCAGCAAAATTGAAGACAAACACTTGGACACAACTCTGAGGAAAAATCAGAAAAAAGAACGAAGAAAAATGAAGAAAACCTGAGAATTATGTGGGATGCAATCAAAAGCAAAAATCTGCTAGTGATCAGAGTTCCAGAACAGGGGGAGAAAACAGAAAACACAGAGAGGATCACTGAAGAATTGCTGACAGAAAACTTCCCCAATGTCATTAAAGATGAAAAGCTGACCACCTAAAAAGGTCAACAAACCCCATGGGACAGACCCAAAAGAAAATCACCAAGGCATATCATAATCATACTCGCTAAAACCAAAGACAAACAAAGAATCCTGAGAGCAGCTGGAGAAAAACAGGAAGTCACATACAGAGGAGAAACAATAAGACTAAGCTCGGATTATTTGGCAGAAACCATGCAGGCAAGAAGGCAATGGGATGACATATATATAACACCTTGAAAGAAAAAAATTGCCAGCCAAGAATAATATATCCTGTAAAACTCTCATTCAAATATGATGGTGAAATTAGGTCATTTCCAGATAAACAGAAATTAAGGGACTATGTAAAAACCAAACCAAACTTACAAGACTTAGTAAAGGGAGTCCTTTGATCTGAGAACAAACATCAGACCACAGGCTGAATACAGGACACAGGATTGTACTAGTCAGATACCAACCTAGGAAATGAACTCTTAAGGACTATGCAAAACCAAAAGAATTACAACAGGGAACCAGAGAGGTTAATCTGTAAACGACAACAGCATCAGAACACTAAAAGAGGAAATAAACGGTGTAGGTAGAGAACCTTGTAATGGAGAGGAAGGCAAGGTGATACTAAGTAATAATAGACTGATTCAAATCTAGGAAGATAAGGGTCAATTCCAAGGTAACCACAAAGAAAGTTAACAAACCCACTCATCAAAATAAAGAAGAAAAAAATAAAGTCTTAGTAAAAACAAAACCTACAAAAACAGAAGAAA
>NW_004444037.1:4588847-4632640 GCF_000243295.1 Trichechus manatus latirostris | reverse complement strand
AAGCCTAGGGGGCAGTGAGTTGAAGATAATGGTGATGGAATAATTTGGAAAAGGATAGTGAGAATAGCAGCACAACTGGAAGAATGTAATTGATATCACTAAATTGTACATGTAGAAACTTTTGAAACGGTGTAACTTTGGCTGTGGATATTTTCACCAAAAAAAATGTCCTCCAAGGTCAAGAAGGGAGAGTGTTGACATGTCATGGGGTTGTTAACCAATGTCATAAACAGTATGTGTACTGACTGTTTAATGAGAAACTATTTGTTCTGTAAACCTTCATCTAAAGTACAATAGAAAAAAAAAAAAATAACAGGGAGTTGTCCACATTCAGGTAGGATGGAGGAGTTTGCAGCAGGCCAATTTCTTGCTGAAAACAACTGTTGCTGTTAGGTGCCGTCAAGTTGGTTCCAACTCATAGCCACTCTATAGGACAGAGTAGAACTGCCCCATAGGGTTTCTAAAGAGTGGCTGGTGGATTTGAACTGCTGACCTTTTGGTTAGCAGCCAAGCTGTTAACCACTATGCCACCAGGGCTCTGAAAACAATTAGAAAAGCTAAATAAATGGCAACAATTCATATTTTAAAGGCAGTAGAGAGCTGTGAAAGCATGGGAACAAGAAGGTCTAAAATTTTAGAGGAGAGAATCTTTTAAACGTGTTCAGAGGATCTGCAGTTGTCTTTTTCCCGGGGGTATCTTCTCATTATGGGTGCAGGTTTAGAAGCAGAGAACTGAAGTTTGGCCTTTGCAGAAGCTTGCTGCTGAGGAACAGAGAAGCTAAGACAGCTTTTGGTGTTCAGTCAGGGCTAGGATAACCAAACTGGAGGGACCTCCAACTCATGCCAGGTATCCCCCTCAGGACATGTGCTGAATTTTAAAGCTGTGCAGTGTAAACGGCTAAAAAGTTAATCGAAAAACTTTAAAAGGCAAAGTAAATTTCCCACCTTTGGCAGTGCTAAGCAGACAAAGACCGCCAGGCTTTGAACTGGAAGATGTGGAAGACCACTCTCGAGAAATAAGGGCAACCCAGAGGTAGAGTACAACCAAACTGCCAAAACAGCAATCCCACCTCCACAAATTACAGTGATTAGCTCACAATTCTATCTGCCTAGAAGAAATATGAGCCCTCTCTGGCAAAAAGAAAAAAAAAAAAAAAAAAATTATCGGCAATGCTTTCTTTCTTTCTGGGTTTTTTGTTTTTTTTTGGTTTTTTTTTTTAAATACACAGTATCTGGCATTCAATCAAAAAATTAAGACGCATAAACAACACAATCAACCAACTTGACCTAAATGACATTTATAGAACACTCCAGCAAACAACATTTTCAAGTTTTACTAAGATAGACCATATTCTGGGCCATAAAACAAATTTCAATAAATTTAAAAGGATTCAAGTCATACCAAGTATATTCTCTTATCACAATTAAATTAAATTAAAAGTAACAGGAAGATCTCTAGAAACTCCTCAACTATTTAGAAACTAAATAAAGCACTTCTAAATAATCCATAGGTCAAAGAAGGCATCAAAAGGGAAATTAAAATATACTATGAGATGAAAGAAAATGAAAATATCAAAATTTGTGGGATTCTGGTAAGACAGTACTAGAGACAAGCCTACTTAGAAAAGAAAAAAGGTCACAAATCAATGACCTCAACTTCTACGTTAAGAAACTATAAAGAGTAGAACAAATTAAGCCCTGAGTAAGCAGAAGAAAAGAAGTAATTAAGATCAGAGCAGAAATCAAGGAAATAACAAAAACTAGAGAAGATGAGTTAAATCAAAAGCTCACTCTTTGAGCACCTCATTAAAACTGATAAACCTATAGCCAGACTGATCAAGTGAAAACAGAGAAGAAACAAACTACCAACATCAGGAATGACACAGAATCTCTACAGATCATACAGGTATCAGACTCAGTACAGATTCTAGGGGGGCATTGGTGGTTCTGGTGGTAGAATTCTTTCCTTCTATGCAGGAGACCCAGGTTCAAGTCCTAGCCAATGCAACTCATGTGCAGTCACTACCCATCTGTCAGTAAAGGCCTGTGCGTTGCTATGATGCTGAACAGGTTTCAATAGAGCTTCCAGACTAAGATGAACCAGGAATAAAGATCTGGCAATTTACTTCCGAAAATCAGCCAATGAAAACCCTATGGATCACAATGGTCTGATCTGCAACCAACCATGGGGATGTCACTGGACCAGGCAGCACTTCGTTCCATTGTAGATGGCATTGTCATGAGTCAGGGGCTAACTTTACAGCAGTTAACAACAGATTCTGCAGACATTATAAGTAAAATAAGGGAATACTGCAAACACTTCACAAATTTGACAACTTAGATAAAATAAATAAGTTCCTTGAAAAACTTTGCCAGCATGTGAAGAGACAGAATCATATAACCACAGGACAAATAACCAAGAGAAAAACAATAAGCAGACCAATGTGTGACAAAGATACTGGAATTAATAAGCAAGCAGTTAAAATAACTCTCATATGTTTAAGAGAATTATAATCTATTAAAAATCTACAAAACTGAATGAAATAGATATTCCTGAACTCAAAACTACAATATAAAATTAAGAACACAATAGGTGACAATAGGACAAAAGAGAAGATAATTTTGATATACTAGAAGATGGGTCAACAGAAAACATCCAAAGTGAAGTATGTTGTTGTTGTATACCGTCAAGTCAATTTCGACTCACAATGACACCTATAGGACAGAGTAGAACTGCCTCATAGGGCTTCCTAGGCTATAATCTTTACAGAAGCAGAATGCCAGGTCTCTTCTCCCACAGAGCAGCTGGTGGGTTAGAACTACCAATCTTTTGGCTAGCAGATGAGTGCTTTAACCACTGCACCACCAGGGCAATGGTATAGAGATAAAAATAAATAAAAAAGCTTAAGGAACATGTGGAACATGATCATTCAGTATAATATATGCATAATCAGAGTGCCAAAATAAAAAAGAGGGGCATAAGCAATATTAAACAGATAATGGCTGAGAGCTTTCCAATAGTCTCCAAAAGGTAAGAAACACAGTTTCAAAAAACTCTACGAGCATCAAGTAAATACAAAGAAAACCACACCTCAACACATCAGTCAAACTGCTGAAAAACTAAGACAAAGTTTCAAAAGCAGCCAAAGAAAAACACATTACTCTCAGCAAGACTACAGCTTATACATTACCTTCAGTAAGACTGGTAGCTGACTTCAACAGAAACAAAAGAAGCCAGAAGACAATGAAACATTTTTTAAATGCTGAAAGAAAATAACTAGCAATTTAGAATTCTATACTCAGAGGAAATATTCAAATAAAAAGGTAAAATTAAGATATTTCCAAACAAAAATGGAAAAATTCACTGGTAGCAGATAGGCCAGGATTAAAATATGTACTTAAGGCAGTTATACAGACAGAAGGAAAATGATTCCAGAGAGAAACACAGAAATGCAGGAAGGAACGAACAGCCCTAGGAAGGGTAAATACAAATAAAAATTAACTGTTAAAACCATACTAATAATGTCTCCTGGACTTTAAAGTATGTAATAATAAAATATAGGACAATAATACTCTAAAAAGCTTAGAAGAGGTGGAAGGTAAAGTGATGTAAGGACTGGCATTATTGGGCAATGGTAAAAGTAATAATTTGTATTAGACTAATAAGTCAAAGAAGCATGTAGTAATCTTTGGAATAACCACTAAAGAAATAACAAAAGAATGCATAAATAGCAAGTTAACAGAGGAAAAAATGGAATAATAAAAACATTATTCATGAAAAAAGAAAGCAAAAAGGAGGGTAAAAAGAATGTAAAACATCACTCAAACAGAAAACAAATAGATGGAAGATGGCAGTTATAAACTGAACTGAATCAGAAATTGCATTAAATGTAAATGAATTAAATACTCAATGTAAAAGACTAAGACTGGTTAGACTGAAATAAAGAAAATCTATACTTAATCACAAGCAAAAACATCCAGAAAACATGTTGAGAGAAACGAGTACAAATCTGTGTATATTCCACTTGCTATAACATTATAACATGTACACATACACAGACACACATACACCTTAGAATAAGCTGAAAAAAACATTAACAGGGCTTACCCTTGCTTTTAGGAGATATTTTTTCATCATAGATTTTCTTTATAGTTTTTGTTACTTTTACTCTTATAATGAGTCATTTTTACATAAATCACAAAACCATTGTGACACTTGTCACAATTTTCACAGTGTGTCAACATTCTCGTTATTTCCATTGTTTGTTCTATTTCCATTGATCTAGCTTCCCTGCTCCTCCCTCCCTTCTCATCTTTGCTTCTGGGTAAATATTGACCACTTGGTCTCACACAGTTGATTGTTTAAGGGAGCACATTACTTCCGGTCATATTTCTTTTATAAACCAATCTATTATTTGGCTGAAAGGTGACCTCCTTCAGTTCCAAGTTCAAAGGGTATCTGTCACAGATTGAACTGTGTTCCCCAAAAATGTGTGTCAACTTGGCTAGGCCATGATTCCTACTACAGCGTGGCTGTCCTCCATTTTGTGATCTGATCTAACCTATGTATTGTAATTCCTAACCTCTATGATGTTAATGAGGCAGGATTAGAGGCAATTATGATAATGAGGCAGGACACAATCTACAGGATTAGACTGTATCTTGAGTTGATCTCTTTTGAGATATAAAAGAGAAGCGAGCAAAGAGGAGAGGGACCTCCTACCACCAGGAAAGAAGAGGCAGAAGGAGAGCGTGTCCTTTGGACCCAGAGTCCCTGTGCTGAGTCTCCTGGACCCCGGGGAAGATTGATGACAAGGACTCTGCCCCAGAGCTGACAGAGAAAGCAAGCCTTCCCCTGGATCTGGTGCCCTAAATTCGGACTTCTAGCTCCTAGACTTTGAGAGAATAAATTTGTTTGTTAAAGCCATCTACTTGTGGTATTTCTGTTATAGCAGCACTAGATAACTAAGATAGTATCTTAGGGCAATAGTTTCAGGGGTTCCTCTAGTCTCTATCAGTCCAGTTTTAAGTCTTGCCTTTTTTAGGAATTTGAATTTTGTTCTACATTTTTCTCTCATTCTATCCGGGAACTTCTATTGTGTTCCTGGTCAAACCGGTCAGTAGTAGGAACTGGGCAACATCTAGTTCTGGTCTCAGGCTCAAAGAGGCTGTGTTTATGTGAGAGCCCTGCACTCTTAATCACCACATCATGCAATAAATAAAGCAAAAGGTCTTGTTAAAGTAGCTTGTGTCTTTGTTATTAAGCTTCAGGCAACAAATAATAAGAAACTCCTCAGTAAAAAAAGAAAAAAAAAAAAACCCAGGTATTTTAACAATCTGGTTATGCCACCAAAGATAAATAAATACAGGAAACATCTAAAAACTTCCTAATTTCAAAGAAAAGAGAATTAAAAAGTAAACTACAGTCACTACCAACAGTAACTCATAAAAACATGAGAAAACCCAACAATAGTTTAGTTTAACTAGTAAAGAAAATTTGCCTTGAGCATTATGAACTTTTAAGAACTATTTATAGGAAATCAAACTGACAACAGTAACTCGAAAAATTAGCTAGGAACCTTAGGGGGCAGTGAGTTTATGTTAATGGAGAGAAATAACTCAGAAAAGGAGGGTGAAAATGGCTGCACAACTCGAAGAATGTAATCAATGTCACTAAATTGTACATACAGAAACTACTGAATTGGTGTTATGTGTTGCTGGGTGTGTGTATTCTCAATAACAACAAAACAAAATTTAAAAAAAAATGAGAAAATGTATACCTTTCAAGAACAGACAACAGAAGACACATTAAAACCACTGCATTAAGATCATACCTATTTCCTCTTGAAAATAGTTTACCATAACAGTTCTTCTCCTTAAGTCGAAGAATGCAGCATATACTAATATTACATACTTAGGAGTTGAATAAAACATCACAGAAATTCTACATTAGGCCAGTGTCAATTCCTTGGGTGACAAAGGACATTTTTTGGAATTAGATTTTCCATTTAAGGTAGTGTTTTGGAGCAATTATTAAAAACAAAAAAAACAACTCTCTGCTGAACTTCTTGTTAGGTGTCATCAACTCATGGTGATTCCATGTGACACAGTAGAACTGCTCCATAGGGTTTTCTAGGCTATACTCTTTACAGGAGCAGAATGTCAGGTCTTTCTCCTACGGAGTCACCGGGTGGGTTCAAACCACCAACCTTTCAGTTAGCAGTCGAGCGCCTAACCATTGTACCACCAGTGCTCCTTCCACTGAACACAGGCCACTGTAAAAAAATGTTACGGCTCAGATTTTCATTGTATGTGCAGACAACTTCATTTAGAAGGATTGTATAAGAGCACTGCTATCCAAATGATTTATGCTCATGAAATGCAAAGTTAGTTTAATACAATTCAAAGTAAAACATATTTTAGAAAGAAAACATACCATCACAAAAATCTGGGGTTTGGTTTATTATCATGAGTCATTATTAGATGATCTATTATGTAAACCAAAACCAAACCTGTTGCCATCAAGTTGACTCTGACTCATGGCAACTCAATGTCTTACACAGTAGAACTGAACTCCATGGGGTTTTCTTGGCTGTAATCTTTATGGAAGCAGATCACCAGGTCTTTCTTCCGTGGCACTGCTAGGTGGGTTTGAACTGCCAACCTTTCAGCTAGGAGAGTGCAAACTATTTGTTCCACCCAGGGACCTATTTATAATATACTTAAGGCATATTTTTTCAACAAAAGGCATAAAGTTTCTATTTAATCTGGAAATCAAGATAAATTCAGTATCATTCTACTTGAATGCTAATTCTTCTGAAGACTATCCTATTGCATTTTTTTCAAGCTATTGACTCCACCTAATTACTAATGCTGTCACTGACAGCATTCCTTATTACTTCAAAAACTGAAAAAACGTAAGTATCCTACAGGAAAAGATCAATAAGTAAATTACTGTCCATAGATGCATAGCATAGGTGAGAATACCACGTAGCCATTAAAAAAATCATGTTATAGAAAAATAAATATTGACATGGAAAAACACTCACAATATATTGTTAAGTGAACAGAATAGTCTGCACAATGGTGAATGCATTATGGGCCCATTTTTGTAAACATCATGTGTCTTTAAGTGTACATATACCTATGTAATGGCAAAGAAAATGCAGGACATATATATTTCAGAAGGTTAACAATTGCCATCTCTTGATTGTAGGATTTCCAGTCACATTTTAAAAATTTAGTTGTGCTTTGTTTCCCAAGTGTTCTACACTAGGAATGTGTTCTTTTTATAATGAGGAGAAAGAGATTAAGAAAGAAATGAAGGGAACTATTTACATTAAATCCATATTTTAATACAAATGATAAATTCTGAGCTAAGCATATGATTTAACCCTCATTAGTAAAACCTCCATTTTTTAAAAAATCTTTGAACATGAATCAACCTGTATTTTCATTTTCCACTACTATGGCTGAGAATTAAAATTTTAAGTACCTTATTAAATGTGAACTCTTTGACGAAGATAGGAATTTTTGTCTTACTATTCAGATCTTATTAACATAGAAATGTAAATAAAATAATTCTGAAAAATAAAAATCACATCCTAAACAGCTTACTATAAAACTCAAACGCAATTCACAGAAATTCATATCGTACAAGTGATTTCTTTTTGTAGATTTCTAAGACCTAAAACGGGAATTCTTTATCCGCCTAATTCACTGAAGTTACATCTAACAGCGCTATAGAAATGACTAACAAATGGATGTAAAGCAACTATTAATACAAATGTCATTATAATAATTATAGCCACTTAGTAAGAATTAAATTGCTCTCACACTTACAAGTGTTCTACAAAAGGTTGAGAAGTTAGAGGGTTGACATGTTGTGGGGTTGTTAACCAATGTCATAAAAGGGGGGGGAGGGGGGGAGAGAGAGCGCTGTAACACTGAAGACAGTGCAAGACAACAAGAAGTGGCGGCAGAGAAACAGTGGCAGCAAAACCACGAGACTGACGTGAGACAACGCAGTGGGCAGTGCTCTTCCCAGCCCAGGAAGTAAGGCAGTTACAGTGGGTGTGGTGACTCATGGAGCAAGAGAGTCGACCACCTTCAGGCCAAGGCTTACTGGCAGAGTGGGGTGCCCCCAGGCACTTACTGACAGAACTAAAGAGCTTTGTTACACTTACCCAATTAGGGCACAGGCCAGGCTGAGGGGTCGAGGCCGAGAGATTGAGGGTCAGAGAGAGGCCTACCTGCAGGCATAGCTGACAAGAGGCTGTCCCATTGGAAGAACTGTATCCTGAGTCATTCCTGATCCTGAATTGTAACCTGTAACCTCCCCAATAAACCCCGTAATTGTGCGTATTGTCTGTGAATTCTGTGTGGCCACTGTAATGAATTACTGAACCTCCCAGAGAAGTAGACAGTGATGTGGGAGAGATAGCTGGTGTCAGAATTGGTAAAAAGGCTGGAGAGAGGAGGTATGTCAGACCTCCACTTCACACGAATCAACTTTGGGCTGATGCTGATGGCAATCTTCTCTCCTCGTCTCCCGAAGTTAGAGGAGGTAAGACACCCCCGCACTGCCATTTTTACAGCTTTCATAGTTCAAAATATTTACAGCAAAAAAATTATTTTTTGACAGAGCACCAAACGCAAAAATGTAGCAAGGGGTAGGGGGTAGGGTCATTAAATATGTGCTGTGAAGAAAGAATGAGACAGGAGGAAATTACTTTTAATGCTAACACTGACATATTAGATGGTAGATAATAGTTAACTGACAGACTAAAATTTCCTAATTTAATATTTCTAACAATCCTGAAATCTAAGACAGGCTGTATCATAATTACCAAATAATACATAAAATGGCTCTTCTCAGTGAAAAGTCTGAAAAAAAAACCTACTAAAATTATCTAGTCTTAATAGATACTTGCTATAAGGATACAACTTAACTCCTTTTATTAAGAGCCAAGATTTAAGCAGTCTAAGTCTGTTCTCCAGAACCCAGTCTGTCAGTTTGTTGTACGGTAAGGGCTTGTATGTTGCTATGATGCTGAACGCTATGCCACCACTACTTCAAACACAAACACGTAATCCATGGTGGACAGGTTTCAGCGGAGCTTCCAGACTAAGACAGACTAGGAAGAAAGGCCTAGTGATCTATTTCCAAAAATTAGCCAATGAAAACCTTATGGTTCACAAAGTGCTGATACAGTGCTAGAAGATGAGCCCCCAAGGTTAGAAGGCACTACACAATGTTTCAGTGGAGCTTCCAGAGTAAGGCAGATTAGGAAGAAAGGCCTAGTGATCTATTTCCAAAAATTAGCCAATGAAAACCTTATGGTTCACAAAGTGCTGATATAGTGCTAGAAGATGAGCCCCTAAGGTTAGAAGGCACTACACAATGTTTCAGTGGAGCTTCCAGAGTAAGGCAGATTAGGAAGAAAGGCCTGGTGATCTACTTCCAAAAATTAGCCAGTGAAAACCTTATGGATCTCAAAGTGTCAATATAGTGCTGGAAGATGAGGCCCCTAGGTTACAAGACACTACAAAATGGCTACAACAATGGACACAAACATACCAATGATCATGAAGATGGTACAGGACTGGAGAACGCTTCATTCTGTTATATGCAGAGTCGCCAGGAGTCAGAGCTGATTTAATGGCAACTAACCAGTTTGTTCTATACTTTCTTAAGCAAACAGTCTCACCTCACTCTTACAAACCATACATATATACACATATGTAAACAAGTTTTAAGCGTACATATATACACCTTTCTTCTGGAGTCTATCATGTCCTATCTTATAGTTATTATATACAAGCTCTTTAAATTATACGGATTTCAAATCTATTTAGGGCAGAGTCGATTCTACGGCATCTATGTATTCCACAGTTTAGTAACAATTTTTGATTACAGGATCACCCGCTTTTTTTTTTTAATTTTTTTTTTTATTTTTTATATTTTATTGTACTTCACATGAAGGCTTACAGAACAAATAGTTTCTCATGAAACAGTAGTACACATGTTGTTTTATGACATTGGTTAACAACCCCACAACATGTCAACCCTCTCAATTCTCAACCTTTTTTTTTTTTTTGGTGAAAATACACATAGCCAAAGATACACTGTTTCAAAAATTTCTACATACACAGTTCGGTGACATTGACTACGCTCTTCCAATTGTGCTGTTATTCTCACTTAAGATGAAGGCTTGCAGAACAAAATAGTTTCTCATTTAACAGTTACTACAATTGCCCTATGACAATGGTTAACAATCTCACAACACATCAACAATATCCTTACTGAACTCTGGGTTCCCTATCACCACCTTCCTTGTCCCCTTCTGCCTTCTGGCCCTTGTCACTGGACTCCTGTACCTCGTTAGTCTCATTTGGTTTTACGGGGCTGTCCACTGCAGGCTGAACAGTGAACCTCAGAGATAACTTCACCACTGAGCTAAAAGGGTGTCTGGGAGCCATACTCTCAAGGTTTCTCCAGTCTCCTTTAGGCCAGTAAATCTGGTCTTTTTTTTGTGAGTTAGAATTATGCTCTACATCCTTCTCCAGCTCTGTCCAGAACCCTCTGTTGAGGATCACCCACTTTTTGAAAGTCTGCTTTACACCACTTGTTTTTATAAAAGACCTGCATTAGTACCTGTTTTCATTAACCAAAAGAAATTCAAAGAGGATTGTCACTTTTATAGAAAAAAGAACAAAAAAAAAAAGCAGAAATAGCGTTCTAGCGTTTATTTTGCAGCAAGCAAGCCATTAAAGAGGCAGTGCACAACCCAAGCAGCGATGTTGCCAAGCTCCTTCCAGGGAACTATACTCAACATTCCTGCTTTTACTATACGTTAGGGTTATTTTAGGTTTTATGTGTTATTTGGTATGATTTGGTAGGTTATTTTTTGGGTTTGAGAATGCTCAAAAATTTTTCCCATACAAATTAATGGTAATTACTGCTTTACTTTACACCATTTCAGCTTACAAAATGTTTCATAGGGACAGTCTACTTTCGGATAGTGGGGAAACCTATAATACTTTGAACTTTCTATAGACTCTATTACCTAAAAAGAATTTAAGGCTGGGTAATTCTTTGTAGTTTAGTTAGGAAAAAAAAAACCTCTGCAACTATTAGGTGGTGGTGTCTCTGCCTAGAGGTGTAGGGGCAGGGAGTGCTATCAGTTAAGCACAAGCCAGACCAAAGAGCCTCTCCTCTCCCCTTGAAAGACTGGATTCCATCCAAGTCAATTAACATCCCTTAGCTAAAGACAGAATCTGCCTAGGTTCACTTCAGAGGATCTCAAGAAGCTGATGTAATCTAGGGATTTTCCTAGTGGTCTGCATGTACAGAAGAACATGAAAGTTTACTCTATGAGCTAATGACTAGGTCAAATCTCTAAGAAAACACTAGAACTTGGACTCCAAAGAGTCCTATAAAAGTTACAGAATCCAAGTCTTTATGCTGAATTCCATCTATACCAGAGCCTGAAAGTTCACGCCGGTATGACCTCACTGCAAACTCTGTAAAGGCCTCCAAACCAACTGACCCCTCACAAGTGAAAAGGCAGGTTATGTCCTAAGGCATATACCATATGTTAAACGTTCTTACATATCCCTGGTCATTTCCTTGTCTTGTGGGTAGTAACAGAGCCTACAGCAGAGGCAAACTGGGAGAGCAAAGGCTGAATCAAGACAATTCAACTGTCAAGATTGAACAGGACAAGTTTGCAAATGCACAGGAAACAGAAATGAAAGGTTATATAGCAAAGTTAACAGTGGGTACCTCTGGGGAAGGATGTGAGATGGAGGTGGAAGTGTGTGAAGGTGGTTTTCATTTACTATATATACACTGTATTGTTTTTTTTTATGAGCATGAATTTACTTCTGTAACTTTAAAAACAAAACTTTAAATAAAATTTTAAAATGTGAGTCTATTTAAAGAAAACAAAAGTGCCCACAAGGAGGTCAAAATGATACATAAATGCCATTTTGCAGAAGTTTTGCTGTTAGAGAAACCTATAATGCAATTGTCCTATCCTACAAAATAAAAAGGAATACTGGTAACATTACAAAAAAACCCATAGCAACTGTCACCCACTACTGTACTCACATTCACACATTCTGATTCTATACTATTAGCCACCAGAGAGTTTGAGTAACACCCCCTCCCCCAATTATAACCACTCTAACAAACCCTTTTCAATCTTAACAGGAAAGTTTAATCCATGGGCCAGTGACCTCATCACTAAAAAGTTTAGTAGTGCAGAAGTAAATAATCATTAATAAAATGTTCACAATAATCCATAAGTCATAAAAAAATTTTATTTAGTTTTCTGCACATCAGTTTTATTCTACATAAGGGAAAAGTTTCCTTTTATTCTTCATAAGAAGAGAAAAAAAAGTTTCCCAACCCGAAATGCAAACTACCTGGACAATCAAGTTTATCATTTTAACAGACTGTCTATATTTAACACGACTATTTCAGAGTAAGGGAACCCTGGTGGTGTAGTGGTTAAGAGCTACGGCTACTAACCAAAAAGGTCAGCAGTTCAAATCCACCAAGCGCTCCTTGGAAACCCTATGGGGCAGTTCTACCCTGTCCTACAGTGTTGCTATGAGTCAGAATTGACTCGACAGCAACAGGTTTGGGGTTTTTTTTTGGTGTTTTAGGGTAAAAAAAAAAAAAAAAGTAAAAGTATAACTTTATACAACCATACTCCTGAAAAAAGGTGTGGGGAGGGACACAAACTATACTCTGAAAACAGTACAATTCAGTCATAATACTAAATGTAGACAATACTATTATATAATTTAGCAAGGCAAAATATGACTAAACAACTTTAAAAGTTATATTTGCCTGTGATCTCAGCATCTTAATACTTACAGTGTAAATAAGCATGAAACATATCCTCAATTTTTTCTTTTCATTTTAGTTCATTTTTCTAAAAATCGTTAAGTCATATTGAAAACAGCCCAAATCACCATAAATTAGGACAGACAAAAACCACATAACAAATTATTTTCAGAAGGACTTTTGTTTAATCTATTTTTTGAATCCATGGCATAGTAGCAAAGTTTAAGAATAAAAACATACACACTATATGTCTCATTTCCCAACCTTCCCTCATCAGGCTAGTTATTAATTTTGGAGTATCCTCCCAGAGTTTCTTTAAACACAGAAGAGCAGACACAAGTTTATATTCTTGTTCGCCCCCCTCTTTTTTTAACACAAAAAATAACACACTATTCACATTGTTCTACACTTTGTTTTTTTACTTGATAACGCATTTTGGAGATCTTTCTGTGTCAGTACACAGAAAGCTAGCTTCCTCATTCTTTTTTTTATAGCTAACCATGACTAACTAGTTCTACCACAACCTTCAGTTTACTTCTTCAAGTTAGCTTTGAATGACATTATGTTCAGTCAACTACTTAACTCTTGAATTCATTTTCTTCCCATAACGAGATTTTAAAACATCAGATTTGAGATGTCCCAAGGGATATGTTTCAGAGAAAGCACCTTAATATCTAGATTACATTTTTCAAATGTTTATTTCCCAACAGCCAGAGGGAAAATACTCCACAAATTTCTCCTCTGATCATTAAAATAAAGGTACAAATAGCTTCAGGTGAAATTACCTTTACTTTGATTTTGGGGATCAGCGTAATAGGCAAATCAACAATGACGTTAAGTTTCTTTACTTCTTGTATTTTTCTTTCACTGTAAAAGAAACTATTGATTAAAAAAAGGCTTAAATTCTTAAAGTCATATGGCATGGCATGGCATGGCATTCTAACAACAAGAAACTACAACCTGATTCGATCTTTCATCTGCAAGGTCAGAAGACCAAGGTTTTTATCTTTCAAGATTCTTATCACTATTATCAACAGTATGATTTCCACGCCAGTGAAAAACACTTTTAAGAATATAAACTCTGTGGCGCTACTTGTTAGAATTATACACCCAGGGCCACGGCGCTAGAACGATCTACAGAGAATCCAGCTTCGCAGGAGGAAAGGGATCTAGATATGCCAGCCGTGGCGGTGACAAGGAGCGGGGAGGCGCCAATGTAAGGAAGGAGGGAAACCCGGAGCCGCGCGGTTAGCCCTCGAACCGGCTGAGTAGCTCGAGCGCGACGCTCGGAGTCCCGCGCTTCTCTAGGACTGAGCCCCGGAACCACGAACACTAACGGAACCAGCCCAAAAGCAGCCGCGGCCGCTCGGACTACGGACCGCGGCGCACGATCCGGGCGCCGAGAGGGCGGGGGTTCCCCGGAGGAGCTGGCAGCCCCAGCGCCCCATTGGGCACCGCTCCAAACGTGCCTGAGTTGTGACAGGAATAAAGTGGGTCACAAGGCCTAGCGGGTCCCCGGCGAAAGCCCTCGCGGCACCCGATGCCTGGCTTTCCTGGCCGCCCCGACGCTGGAATCAGACGCAACCCCGGGCGCCCTCAGGTACCCGGTCCCGCCGTGCACCCCAATCCCGCCCCTGCCCTGCAGGTAACCCCAGCTGCCCAGAAGGGCCCCTCAGCCAGGGCGGGCCTCCGCCCCAACCCCCGGGGAAAGACACATTAGGGTGACAGGCAAAACTTGGGCTTCAGCTCCCGCCTTCCCTTCCCTTCGCCGCCGCCCCCCGGCCCCGCATACACCGCCCCTTCGCTCCCTCCCCTTCCCCGCGCCCTTACCTTGTAGCTTGCGGCGGCTCCGGCTTCTTCCCTCCCCCACCCTGGAGTTTGGCTGCGGTGATTCGGAACCACAAACCCCGCTGCGTACAGGAGACACCGCGGCTCCAGCGCCAGCTGCACCTGGGGCTGAGTGGCGCCCCCCACCCGCCCCCCAGAAAATTCACCGCTACTGCTGCCCAGTCCTCCCCCTCCCTTCTCTTCCCCTCCTCCACCGGCACCGGGAGCACGCATGCGCTACCGAGGCAAGCCTACCAGCGCACGTTCGGCCCCGGGCCCGTTCGGTGGTACGCCACTCACCGGGAGCGCGCACGCGTCGGCGACCAGATTTCGCTCGCGCTCTCCAGGGTTTCCTTTTTTAAACCGGTAGCCGCAAGCCTTGTCTGTGATTGCGCTCCCTCCTGGCGCATGCGTCGTCAGGGACCACCGCGGGCTCCGACGGCTGGCCCCAGCTCTCAGATCGCCCCTCCCCTTACTCTCCCTTTTCCCGGCGTGTCTCGGTGCGCATGCGACTTGCCCCGTTAGGCAGCGCGGAGTTGCGTGCGGAGTTCTCGGGGTCCCGTGGAGACTCCTGCTGTCTTGACCCCCGCGTCTGCGCGGTTTGTGGCCGTGGCCCGAGCTGCGCTCCTCTTGCCCGCCGCCGGGCGCGGAGGAAACCGGGATGTCCCGGTTCCCCCTTGCCCGCACTGGCCAGGAGGGTGACGGTTACTGGAAAGCCGGGGAGGCGGGGCCTGGCTGGGTGGAGGGTGCGGCCGGTCGCGGGAGCGTTAGAACGGAGCGAGTTTGGCTTTCACCCTGGATGCCGCGAGTGGGGAGGACAAGACCTTCCTGCCGGATGAGGGACCCAGAGGCCAAAAAGGGGAGCCTCTCTCCTTGGAAAGCAAAACAACCTTTTGGGTGCCAGGGAAGATTTTTCGGGTGTTGTTCAGAGCAAGGTTTTTTTCTTCTTTCCTGAGAAGGCATCACTCGCGTTTCCTCACCTGGAGTTGGGGGCAAAGGCAGATGATAACTGGACCACATTCTTTTCCTTATCTCCTGGATAAGTACGGCATCAGCCGCTTCTTGGTGGGTGGGTCTGGGGAGACAGGAGGCTTGAGGAGGGAGGCAAAGAACGGCAAGATGTATTTGTTATAGTTTGCAGTTTTTTCCGCTGGTCCTTAATGAAAAGCCAGGTAACGATATAATGGAAGATGGGGGAATTAAGCAATTGGGATAAACCAGGACCTAATTTAAATGGGTTCCCTTTGGAACTTGTGAATACTTCCTCTTTATCTTGGGAAATTTACTTCTGTGGATGCATCAGACAAACTCGGTCCACTTGGGAAAGCACTTATAAATAACTGAAAAGGAGGTCTTTACAATCTTAATGCCTAGGAATTTCCACGTTTTCAATGAATGTCCTTTGGATTTGAAATATAAGCCAGCTTCTTGTTTCAAAAAATAAACGTTACTGTTTGGTTATAAAATCCTCCCTTCAAAGTAACATTCACCTCAGTAAACATTACAAACTCTTGCTGTATACTCAGGAGAAAAAAAAAAAACCATCAAAATTAAGGAACTTATCTAAATCCCTGATTCTTCATCTGAGAACTTTTCTATCAGGAGTGGAGAACATGATTTATTAATTAATTCCATTATATAGCAGAAGGGATTTTAGTAGGGTTTTTTTGTTTGTTTGGCCTGCTCAGCATTCATTCCCTATTCTGATAATTTCGTTTGGAGAACTATCCTTTGTCCACTCTCAGTCCATCTGGTTTGGGGAGGGCCCCAAAGGGAAACCATATTTGAGTCAATCCTCTGCCTTAAAGTAAAGCTACCAAAAAGGTGCTCTTTCTTTAACAGCGGATTACAATCTGGAAGGATGGAGGCCTGGGCCACCATGGATTCTGAGAAAGGAGGCATCATGCAAAAAAGCAAACTTTTTGGCCTGGAGACATGTTTGATGCCCCTGAATCGAACGTGGACTAAATACCTCTGGGAATTTCAGTTGAACAAATCAATAAATTCTTTTGTGTATTTGTTATGTAGTTTAAACTAGTGAGAAGTTTTCTGTCACTTCCAATCAAGCATCCTAACTGATGGTGCAAGAGCAGAGGCAAGGTAATAATACTGATAAGGTAAGTTGTATTATAATGAAGTGTGCAAAAACCTGAAGTTAGAAAACCAAAAGGGAAGAACACGCTCAGCATTTCTCAAACTGAAAGAACTGAAGAAAAAATTCAAGCCTCGAGTTGCATTATTGAAGGACTCTATGGACAAAATATTGAGAGATGCAGGAAGCATCAAAAGAAAATGGAAGTACACAGAGTCACTACCAAAAAAAATTGGGCGACGTTCATTTCAGGAGGTAGCATATGATCAAGAACTGATGGTATTGAAGGAAGAAGTCCAAGCTGCACTGAAGGCATTGGTGAAAAACGAGGCTTCAGGAATTGATGGAATACCAGTGGAGATGTTTGAACAAACGGATGCAACCCTGGAAATGCTCACTCATCTATACCAAGAATTTGGAAGACAGATACTGGCCAACCAACTGGAAGTGATCCATATTTGTGCCCATTCCAAAGATCCAAAGAAAGGTGGTCCAACACAATGTGGAAATTATTGAACAATCGCATTAATATCACACACAAGTAAAATTTTTCTGAAGATTATTCCGAAACGGTTGCAACACTACATTGACAGGGAACTGCCAGAAAGAAGTTCTAGTAGATTCAGAAGAGGATATGCAATGAAGGATATCATTGCTGATGTCAGATGCATCTTGGACGAAAGCAGAGAATACTAGACAGACGTTCACCTGTGTTTTATTGACTATGCAAAGGCATTGGATTGTGTGGATCCTAACAAATTATGGATAAGATTGCAAAGATTGGGAATTCCAGAACACTTAATTGTACTCATGAGGAGCCTCTACATACACCAAGAGGCAGCTATTCGAACAGAAAAAGGGGCTACTGTATGGTTTGAAATCAAGACAGGTGTGCGTTGGGGTTATATCCTTTCACCATACTTCAATCTGTATGCTGAGCAAATAATTTGAGAAGCTGGACTGTATGAAGAAGAGTGTAGCATCAGGATTGGAGAAAGACTCATTAACAACCTGCTATACGCAGATGACACAACCTCGCTTGGTGAATGTGAAGAGGACTTGAAGCACTTACTAATGAAAATCAAAAACTACAGCCTTCAGTATGGATTGCACCTCAACATAAAACGAAAATCCTCACAACTGGACCAATAAGCAACATCATGATAAATGGAGAAAAGACTGAAGTTATCAAGGATTTCATTTTACTTGGATCCACACAATGCCCATGGTAGCAGCGTCAGGAAATCAGATGACATATTGCATTGGGCCAAACTCCTACAAAAGACCTCTTTAAAGTGTTAAAAAGCAAAGATGTCCCTTGAGGTCTAAGGTGCAGCTGACTCAAGCCATGTATGCGAAAGCTGGACGATGAATAAGGAAAACTGAAGAAGAATTGATGCCTTACAATTATGGTGTTGGTGAAGAATACTGAATATACTATGGACTGCAAGAAGAATGAACAAATCTGTCTTGGAAGAAGTACAGCTAGAATGCCCCTTGGAAGCAAGGATGACGAGACTTCATCTTAAGTACTTTGGACATGTTATCAGGAGGGACCAGTCCCTGGAGAAGGACATCATCCTTGGTAAAGTAGAGGATCATTGAAAAAGAGGAAGACCCTCAATGAGATGGATTGACACAGTGGCTGCACAGTGGGCTCAAACATAGCAATGATTGTGACGATGGTGTAGGACTGGACAGTGTTTAGTTCTATTGTACATAGGGTTGCTATGAGTCCAAACCGACTTGAGGGCACCTAACAACCAATAACAGGCTGTAGCCAGATAGGAAGTTTTGAATGATTTCCCAAAGATGCTGATGTTTGGATTTCATTCTAGGGACAGTGATTCTGTTTTACATTCCACATATCTAAAATACTATCTTCAAAAACACCTTTGCCCGTTTTAATAGTTCCATTGTCCTCTTAGTCACCAGGATCAAACTATGTTCCTCTTTGACTCCTCCATCTCTCATTTTCTGTATTTAATCATTTACCAAGTCCTGTTGACAATAATCCCTGTGTTTCTGCTGAGCCCTCTGCCACTGCTTGAACATTGCCTATGGTTCAGTTCACAATTTCTTCTTTCCCCCCATAGTCTCTCCAAGAAGAAAACTGTATCAGCTATTTTTAATAACCTTTCCAACCTTCAGATTCCACGTTTCCATGGGGGGGGTGGGGATCCTGCCTCATAGTTTGATAAACTCCAATTTATGTCCCCCACACTAAACTTTTTCCTTAAAAACAATTTATGTAATTCAAATATTCTGTTCATTTGTTCTTGTATGTCTTACCATCATTTAAACTGAGCATTTTCCAACTCCCTTCCCAACTGATTCCCCCACTTGATATCTTAATAGAGACCATATAAGATAGTGGTTAAAAGTACAGAATCAAGAACTAAACTGCCTGGCTTTAAATCCTGGCTCAACCACTCAATATCTGCATAACCTTGAGCAAGTTACTTCTTGATTCTTCAACTTCCTCATTTGTAAAATGGGATAATAATTTCATCTCATAGGGCAATTTAAAAGATTATGAAAGTTAATTATGTAGTATGTATGTGTATATATATGTATATATAATACATATAATATGTTGTTGTTCTTAGGTGCCCTCAAGTAGGTTCTGACTCATAGCGACCCTATGTACAATGAAACAAAATACTGCCTGTTCATCCTCACAATTGCTGGCATATTTGAGCCCATTGTTGCACCCACTGTGTCAGTCAACCTCATTGAGGGTCATGCTCTTTTCCAATGACCCTGTACTTTACCACGCATGGTGTCATTCTCCAGGGACTAGTCCCTCCTAATAACATGTCCAAAGTACATGAGACGAAGTTTCACCATCCTTGCTTCTAAGGAGCATTCTGGCTGTACTTTTTCCAAGACAGATTTATTCGTTCTTCTGACAGCCCATGGCATATTCAATATTCTTCTCCAACACCATAATTAAAAAGTATCAATTCTTCTTTGGTCTTCCTTAGTCATTGTCCAGCTTTCACATACATATGAGGTGATCGAAAATACCATGGCTTGGGTAAGGCGCATCTCACAGTGACATCTTTGCTTCTTAACACCTTAAAGAGGTCTTTTGCAGCAGATTTGCCCAATGTAATATGTCATCTGATTGATTTCCTGACTGCTGCTACCATGGGCATTGATTGTGGATCCAAGTACAATTAAATCCTTGACAACTTCAGTCTTTTCTCTGTTTATCACGATGTTGCCTATTGGTCCAGTTGTGAGGATTTTTGTCTTATGTTGAGGTGCAATCCATACCGAAGGCTATAGTTTTTGATCTTTATCAGTAAGTGCTTCAAGTCCTCTTCACATTCTGCAAACAAGGTTGTGTCATCTGCATATAGCAGGTTGTTAATGAGTCTTTCTCCAATCCTGATACTACACTCTTCTTCATGTAGTTCAGCTTCTTGAATTATTTGCTAATAATACAGAATGAGTAAGTATGGTGAAAGGATACAACCCCAACGCACACCTTTCCTGAGTTTAAACCACGCAGTATCCCCTTGTTCTGTTCCAACGACCGCCTCTTTGTGTATGTACAGATTCCTAATGAGCACAATTAAGTGTTCTGGAATTCCCAATCTTTGCAATCTTATCCATAATTTGTTATGATCTGCACAATCCAATGCCTTTGCATAGTCAATAAAACACAGGTAAACATCTTGCTGGTGTTCTCTGCTTTCAGCCAAGATCCATCTGACATCAGCAATGATATCCTTCATTCCATGTTCTCTTCTGAATCCAGCTTGAACTTCTTTCTGGCAGTTCCCCGTCAATGTAGTGCTGCAACCGTTTTGGAATGATCTTCAGAAAAATTTTACTTGAGCGTGATATTAATGCTATTGTTCGATAATTTCCACATTGTGTTGGACCACCTTTCTTTGGATCTTTGGAATGTGCACAAATATGGATCTCTTCCAATTGGTTGGCCAGGAGTTGTCTTCCGAATTCTTGGTATAGATGAGTGAGCATTTCCAGGGTTGCATCCATTTGTTCAAATATCTCAATTGATATTCCATCAATTCCTGGAGCCTTGTTTTTCACCAGTCCCCTTCAATGCAGCTTCGTCTTCTTCCTTAAGTACCATCGGTTCTTGATCACATGCTACCTCCTGAAATGAACGTTGCCCAATTCTTTTTGGTACAGTGACTCTGTGTACTTCCATCTTCTTTTGATGCTTCCTGCATCTCTCAATATTTTGCCCATAGAGTCTTTCAATATTGCAACTCGAGGCTTGAATTTTTTCTTCAGTTCTTTCAGTTTGAGAAATGCTGAGCACGTTCTTCCCTTTTGGTTTTCTAACTCCAGGTCTCTGCATGTTTCATTATAATACTTTACTTTGTCTTCTAAAGCTGCCGTTTAAAATCTCCTGTTCAGCTCTTTTACTTCATCATTTCTTCCTTTCACTGTAGCTACTCAACATTCAAGAGCAAGTTTCAGAGTTTCTTCTGACATCCATTTTGGTCTTTCCAGTCTTTTTAATGACCTCTTGCTTTCTTCATGTATGATGTCCTTGATGTCATTCCACAACTCATCAGGTCTTTGGTCATTAGTATTCAATGCGTCAAATCTATTCTTGAGATGGTCTCTAAATTCAGGTGGGGTATTCTCAAGGTCGTACTTGGGCTCTCGTGGACTTGTTCTAATTTTCTTCAGCTTCAACTTGAATTTGCATATGAGCAATTGATGGTCTGTTCCACAGTCGGCCCCTGGCCTTGTTCTAACTGATGATATTGAGCTTTTCCACCATCTGTCTCCTTAGATGTAGGCGATTTGATACCTCTGTATTCCATCTGGTGAGGTCCATGTGTGTAGTGGCCGTTTAATGTTGTTGAAAAAAGGGTATTTGCAATGAAGAAGTTGTTGGTCTTGCAAAATTCTATTATGTGTTCTCCAGCATCGTTTCTATCACCAAGGCCATATTTTCCGAATAATGATCCTTCTTTGCTTCCAACTTTCCCATTCCAATTACCAGTAATTATCAATGCAATTGATATTGCATGTTTGATCAATTTCAGACTGCAGTAGTTGGTAAAATTCTTCAATTTCCTCGTCTTTGGTGTCTGTCAGTTTGCCATACTGTGGTGGCTTGCGTATTGCTCTGATGCTGGAAGCTATGCCACCAATCTTTCAAATACCAGCAGGGTCATCCATGGTGGACAGATTTCAGTGGAGCTTCCAGACTAAGACAGGCTAGGAAAAAGGACCTGGTGGTCTACTTCTGAAAAAATTAGCCAGTGAAAACCTTGGAAGGTGCTCAAAATATGACTGGGGAAGAGCTGCCTCCTCAAAGTAGAGTCGACCTTAATGATGTAGATGGAGTCAAGCTTTTGGGACCTTCATTTGCTGATGCGGCATGATTCAAAATGAGAACAGACAGCTAGAAAAATCCATTAATAATCAGAACGTGGAATGTATGAAGTATGAATCTAGGAAAATTGGAAGTCATCAAAAATGAAATGGAATGCATAAACATCGATATCCTAGGCATAGTGAGATGAAATGGATTGGTACTGGCCATTTTGAATCAGACAATCATATGGTCTACCATGCCGGGAATGACAAATTGAAGAGGAATGGCATTGCATTCATCATCAAAAAGAACATTTCAAGATCTCAAGATCTATCCTGAAGTACAATGCTGTCAGTGGTAATACCCATATGCTTACGAGGAAGACCAGTTAATATGACTATTACTGAAATTTACACACCGACCACTAATGCCAAAGATGAGGAAACTGAAGATTTTTTTAAAATATATATGTATACATGTAATATATGAATAGTACCTGGTACATAAGAAATCTCACATAAGTGTTGGCAGTTAACATTGATGTATAATTCTCACGTCTCAGAATTTGCTTAAATTCCATATACAGCTAACAACCTCTATAAGAGGGATGGTAGGTGAGGCCCAAGATAGAGAATAAAGATCATGAAGTATCTCACCTTCTAAAGAAAACTGCCAACATTTAGGACCATGTACCTATTCCTACAGCCAGGGCTACAATCCATGAGTCCTTGCTTAGAAGAATGTGTGCGTGTGTGTGTGTGTGTCTGTTGCGGGGAGTGATGCTGGAATCTAAACCAGCCAGCTCTAACATACTATAATTTTATAAATTGATTTTTACAAATGTTAAAAATCTTCATGAACTGTGATTGTGTATAGAAACATACTGCCACCTGGTGGATCTGAGTAAAGAGTTAAGAGGGAAATACGTATCTTTTTATTCAGCTATGTTAAATACTATTAGTACTGCCTCTGTTAATTTTAACTTGAAATAGAAAATAGCTAAGTATGTGTTTATGTTAAAAAAGATTAAGGAGACCTTTTGCATTTGGTTTCAACTGGAGGAGAAAATAGTGTTCTTATTAATATGTATTAGACAGAGTTAGAATTACATTATAAATTGGTGATAATATGGCTCTTCCTTTCATTTCTACAGCTGTTTTATCCTTAACAGGAATTTATCTACCCGTTTGTTAAGTAGAAGTTCAGGATTTGGATTAATATAACTAGGTAAATACTTCTCTCATACATGTGAATAATGATATGATAAAGACCCATGTGTGTGACTTCTCTCAATTGTCCTTCCCTCTAGTCCCAAGGTATATATTTTTACAAACCCTTCTTTACTATATCAGGAGAAAAGGGACTTCCTAATCCTTTCTAAAGTTAGACTGTTTGATTGTACCTTCTCTGGTGAAATAAATCATCACCTTACTCAAATCTGTATTTAAGTTTCCTTCCTCTTCATCCTTCTCTGTAGTCTAATATGATCCCTAATACCCCCACCCCATAGAAACAAAGAGCCTTTTCTTGACTCCATATTAAACTGCATTATTCTCACCAACTTATTTTTGTAATCTAAGCATTTAAACTTAATACATTCTCAAAAACATTAGTGAACAACCATATACAGAATTATGGGTCATCAATACAAACAAAAATATGAGAATAAAATATGTTACTGAACTATTATGTGCTGGATTTACCACCAAGTCCTTCTCTCTAAAAGTAATGCTCATTTTTAAGCCAAGATAAGACATCCTGCAGGTCATCTGCAGTGTCATACTGTTGTATGTTTTCTCATGCTGAATTCTTCTGTGATTGCTATGAAAACATACCAGTAGCAGTTGCTGTCGAGTCAGTTCTGACTCATGGCGACGCCGTGTGTGTCAGAGTAGAACTGTGCTCCATAGAGTTTTAAATGGCTAATTTTTCAGAAGTAGATCACCAGGCCTTTCTTCCAAGGTGCCTCTGGGTAGACTTGAACCTCTAACCATTCAGTTAGCAGCAAAGCATGTTAACCATTTGCACCAGCCAGGGACTTAGGTAAACCCCAAAATATATTTTTCTCACCTCTCTGTCTCATGATTTAGAAATTTACATGTCATACTATTTTAATTATTTTATAATTTAACTATTAATGAGAATACATAATAGCTTCCTAATTTAATAACTAAGAACAATAATAATGAATGGAAGATGTTTCTTATGTACTTTTCAGAATCTTTAAATTGCATTTTTCTATTGAGTAGTTAATTTTTAATAGTAAGAGACTTCAAAAGAAAGCATATGATAATAAATTTAATTAAGTATTTTCACTCAAGGCCCCCAAATAATAGACTTAAAAATCTGTGGATTTAAATTAAATGCAATTTCATGGTTCTGTCTCATAATCGTCATTCATGAGTTTCTTTGGAAGTGAGTAAGCAACTCAAACGACTTGTAATATTTGTGTTTTTAGTCCAATATCGTTCATAAAAAGGATGTTAAGAGTTCAGTACACGTTCTAGTTTTGTTGGAGGCAATGAATATCCTGAAATAACTGAAAGCTTTTGAAATGATATATAAGCTATACTTCCAAAATAAAAATGAAAATAAAATCTATAAATTTTGTGATCTGATTATAAAGGCAGCAGTAAATAAAACATGCAGTATATAAACACTTTAAAGCCATTTATTAAATATTTCTACTTGGTATCATCATTATCACTGTTTGAACTATTACTATCATCATAAATAGAAGTGTTTCTAATTGAAGATACCATCACATCTACAATGCCTTTTTTGGGGTTTTCTTCCAAATCAGTCTGTATTGCTCCAACTTCTGCCAGTTTCCATTCAAGTTCTGCAATAAATAACCAATCATTAAATCAGATAAAAGTATTTAAAGAATAAAAAAAAGAATTTATCAGCTATATGAAACAGAAGCTGACTCATAAAATTAATGTGGAAATGATGACATATTTAGAACTGATGACAATAAAGTACTACATAGCAAAATACACACTGGATACAGCTAAAGTTATACTTAAAGGGGGAAATTATGGTTAAAATTATTTTTAAATGACTGAATTTAAAGGATTTGAAAGTTCAAATCAAGAAGCTTGGAAAAGAATAACGTAAGTAAAAAGAATGAACCAAGGAAAGCAGAAGAAGGGATATAATGAAGAAAAGACTTTAGCAAAATTAGAGGAGCAAAAACAATAGGGATGACCAAACAAAATCAAAAGCTGGTTCTTTGAAGAGACTACTAGACCTCAGGCAAAACTGATCACAAGATAAAGAAAGAAACCCATCAACCTAAAGAATTTCATGGGGGCCTCGAAAAAGTTAAATACTTTTGTTCATCAAAGGACTTTATCAAAAAAGTGAAAAGACAACCTACAGATTAGGAGAATATTTTTTGGAACCATATATCCAATAAGGGTCTAGTATCTAAAATATATATAAAACTTCTACAACTTAAGAACAAAAAGACAACCCAATGAGAAAATAGTCAAAGGACTTGGGTAGACATTTCACCAAGGAGGATATCCAAATGGCCAACAAACACATGAAATGCAAATCAAAACCACAATGAAATACATCCCTTACATCATATCATACACAAAAGGAAACCCCAGTGTTATTCAAGACCTAAGATGAAGAACAAAACTTTAAGAGTATTAGAAGTATAGAAGGTCATTTCACCTTGTAACAGAGAAGGGTTTTTAAAAGAAAGCACAAAAAGTACAAAATAAATGAAAAAGTTAGTAAATTTAACTATGACGATATTATTACTTTTATCTGACACCCAAAATGAAATGATAAGTCATAGCTGGTGAGACTATATTAGCAATACATATAAGATTAGTATCCAGAAGTTTTTACATATATGCACACACTGCTATAAATCAATAAAACAACACAATTGAAAATAGGCAACATGTATGAATAATTAGGAGAGAAAATCAGAATGACCAGTACATATGGAAAAATGCTTAACTCCACTAGTAATCAGCCAGATGAAAATTTAAACAATGGCAAGATACCATTTCATATCCATCTGACTGGCAAAAAAAAAAGTCTAACAATACCAAAATTTGGTGAGGACGTGGGTAAATGGAACTCTCATATACTGCTGATGAATTTATGCTATTATTTGTAGAACAATTTGACAATATCTAGTGAAATTGAAAATGTGTATGCTGTATGATCCCACAACTCCTTATATATCCTTGAGAAATTTTCATAAGTGGACACAAGGACGGTCAAAGTCAATTTTTTTATAACGTGAAAATTGGAAACAACTCAAATTTCTATCAGTGGGGTAATGATAAACAAATTGTGGTATATCTTATGAAAGAATGCTAGATAGAATTTAGAATTATTGAATCAGATTTATATGAAACAGCCATCAGATTTTGAAAATACTGTTGCTGAGTTAAAAAGTTATAGAATGATACTGCAATAGAATCCCATGTATTGAATAGCTTCAAATTTACAATACAATTATTACATATATATTTTAATGGCTATATATGTAAAGTATAAAAACACAGACCAATACACACTAAATTAATGATCATGATTATCTCTAGGGAGGTGGGGCAGGGAATGGGATTAGGAATGGAAATACAAGTAACTTCAACCGTATCTGTACTGTTTATTTCAAAAACAGCAAACAAACAGCTGAAGCAAATGTGAATAAACATTTGTTCACATTTGTTATTTGTGGATAATGATTACATGAATGTTTACTATATTATTCTTTATACTCTTATGCATTAAATTTTTTTAATTAAAAGGATGAGGTCCAAGACGGAAAAATAAGGTGATGAAACGAGGAGCATTAGAGACTAGCAGAGAAAGAGGAGTGCATTCTGGTGCAATTAAAGTATCCAAGGTCTCAGTAAGGCCAAAAACAGTTTAGGAAGAATGACAGTGCAAGAATAGCAGTTGAGAACAACCATCTTCTCATATAAATCAATAAAATAAATCAATGATGAATTTAATGTAATGAAAGTTATGGTGAGAACAAAGGATTTTTAGTTTAATAATAAAGCAGTTCCAAGAAATGACTAGATCAGGGATAAAGCCTTGCTACTAGGTTAGAAATCATTAAAGAAGGTAACAAGTATAAATGAAGTCCTGTGCTGTATGCTAGGAAAGAGAAATAATGAGACATGGTCCTTGCACTTGTTAAGGAGATAAGACTCAATGGGAATTGATTAATCAGTAGAATTGGATAGTATGTGAGCAAGTAAAAAATAAATTCTATAGAGAATATGTGGTATAGGAATTCAGTGAGGAGAGGAACACAGATTATAAATTGGTCCAGGATTACATAATGGAATAAATAGGAATTGAGGATACCCAAAAAGAAATAGAGTTTGGACAGGGAGAATAAAGAAGAGTAGGGTATTTCAGGTACAGAGAAAGAGTATGAAACAAAGTTGGATGGCCCAAATGAGTAAAGAGGGTCTAGGGGTAGTAGCTGAAGACCAGAAAGTAGGCAGAAGTATAGTTGGATAGGTTGGCTCAAATTGTAAAGCAGAAGACAATTTTTATCTTACTTGACATAGGGAACTATAAGGGTTTTTAAGCAAGAGTATTATTGTAGGAAAATTAATCTGGGGGAGTACAAGAAAAGACAAGAAGTGAGAAGACAACCTTATATTTTAAGGAAATCAACTTTCATGATACTTTTTAATTCTTAAAAATTTTCATGTTATTTTTATAAACAAAATTTTAAAAATAACATCATTACCTTCTAGTTTGAGATTTATCCCTCCACATTCTATAATTCCAATGAATTTGCCTTCTATCTGACCATTTTTATAAACAAAAATTGTTGGTAAACAATTGTCATGGTAATGTTGAATACAGCTATTCACAATGGCTTTAATAAATTTAGTTTCTGGAAACTTTCTTGCTAGGAGACTAAGATGCTGGTTAACCAACAAACACATTGGGATGCTAAAAAGAAAAAGAGTAGACATGATAACTTAAAAAAAAACTATTTTTCTCAATCTAATAAAATAACTGAAACATCTCTATGGCAAAAATATATCTTTAGATAGTTTTTAATTTAAGTGTATATCATTATCATCCTCTATTTTTACCTCTAGTAATGCTAAACCATAGAGTCCCTTGATTTGTATTGGAAACACCATTATAACCTTAGAATGAAACTTGTTGCCATGGGAATTTGATGCCTAACTAAATTTAAGCCAGTTCCCAGTTTGTAGGACACTTAGAAAAAAACAGGAAATTTCTGGTGAATCCTTGGCAGTTCTAAGTTGAAACAAGGGGATCCCAACTCTTGTCACCATCATGGGCTTATTTCCACATAATGACAATATCACATTCAAAATTTCTTGTCTCAGAGTTCCTTGACTTTCTTGATTCCAACAAACTTTACCCATATTTTTTGTAATATTCCATTCCCATGCCACATCTTGGTCCCCACTTACCAGAACTATTCCTCTTCAGAAATTTAAAATTGATTGGAAGTGTGACCAAACCTCCAGTTCTTCCTGCTGTACTACTTAACTCCCATTATACCCGTTCTTCAGTTGAAAGAACTTTAGTACCTTTTCTCCCAGTCCACCACTCACGGCTTTTTTCAAGGCTAGTCCCTCTACTTTATCCCATGTTCCTTCCATTTCCTATGGGACCTTTCTCTGTTGGTTATCCTGCTTCTCTCTTTCCTATTTCCTCAGTCTTCCCTTCTCCAAATGTTTCTTTCTCCACTTTACATAACATATTCAAATTAATAAGTCTTTAAAATAACGTTCCCTTACAACTCTGTACCCTTCTAATAACAACCCTCTCTTTATGTGTTCAAAGCTCAGATTAAAAAAAATAGAAGTCATTATTTCTGTTCATCTCCCTTCCTAAAACTCTCTCCTTTTTTGGTTTCTGTGAAAACAGTTTCTATTAATTTTCTTTTTGTCTCTCTTACTTCCTTCTTCTGTCTATGCCTCAAATGCAGATTACGTCCTGGACCCTCTTCTCATTCTAGACACATTCTTTGGGCAATCTTTTCCACTCTGATGTTATCAACAGCTGACCAACTCCACCACCACCATTGCCTCTCTCCCCCTCAAAAATAAAATAAAAACAAAAATCTGATCTTTCTCTTGTATTAGTTTGGCCAAAATTCTCCTTTCCTCCACAACATCAAATCAATGATCAAGTCATATTAATTCTACCACCTTATCATTTCTTATACCTATTCTCTCTTCTCTTTCCTGATTGCCTTACTCGTGCCTTATCTGAGTTGCATCGGATTCCTCTAAATGGTCTGTTTCCAGTCTTGGTTCCCCAAACTTATCCTTGACCCTGTTCACAGAGGGATGGCTGCATGAAAATCTCATTGTGTAACAACCACCCTTTCCTTAAGCTTAAAATCTTTCAATGTTTCTTCACTGCCTTCAGGATAAAAGCCAGACTCCTCAGTGTGGCCTTCAAGGTTCTCCATGGTCTGGCCCTTGCCTACCTCCCCAGCATTATTCTCTGTCTGCCACCATATTGCACCACATGTTTCAGCCAGAACAAATTACTTAAAGCCATGATGCCTCTCATTTCTGTACCTTTGTTCAAGCAGCATACTCCATCTAAAATACCCCATCCATCCTGTCTATTTCCTCCAACCATGTAAACTTGGAGAATCTTTTCTTAATTTTTGAGAACAAGACCAAGAATTGCTTACTCTATAGAACTTTCCATACTTCCCTCCTCCAAAGATAGAACTAACTACTCCCTCTTCAGTGCCTTTACTAACTGTGTAGACTTCAACCATAGTATCTAAAAGACTTTGTTGTCACTACATTGTAAGTTCCTTAATGGCAGAAACAGGTGCCTTAATTTGTCTTTGCATCTCCACTTGCAAATCCTCATAATTATAGGTGATATTATATAAAAGCTAAGAAAAACAAATTAAATGTATTATATAAGTACACTTCACAATATATCTATACCATTTCTTTTGATAATTATAATCTGCTACATATCTAGAAAGGAGCCCTGGTGGCACAATGGTTAAGTGGTCAGCTGCTAACAAAATGTTGCAGTTCGAACCCATCCAGCCGCTCCACAGGAGAAAGATGTGGTGATCTGCTCGCATAAAGATTACAGCCTAGGAAACCCTATGGAGCAGTTCTACTGGGTCACATGGGGTCACTGTGAGTTGAAATTGACTCAACAGCACCTAACAACAATAACAAATCTAGATACTGCTGTATTTTAGTGGGTGGCCCACATAACTGTTACTTCCCTAAAAAAACTCATAATTGTGAATATGGTCTGTGAATTCTGTGTGGGCATTGCAATGAAATATTGAACAAAGTAGAGAGTGCTGTGGGAGGGATGGTTGGTGTCAGAATTGGTAAAGATGGTGGGGAAAGTAGGCGTGTGTGACCTCCACCTCATATGAATCAGCCTTGCGCTGTTGGTCTTGGTTCCTCTTCCCCTTTGTATGACAGACACTTGGGATGAAGGGGCTAGGCAGAAGGGAGGCAGACATTGGTGGTGGCAATGAAAAGTATGGAATTAAGAGTATGGCATTTACTCAGCCGTAAAGAGAAATGAAGTCCTGATGCATGCCACTGAAAACATTATACTGAGCAAAATAAGTCAGTCGCAAAAGGACAAATACCGTATGATCTCACTTAAATGGAACAAGCAAATATATGAAAAACAAAGATTATTAGTGGTTGAGGGGAGACGTAAGGGGAAAAGAGGTAGTTTTTGCTTAGGGGGCACTGAGTTTATATTAACGGTGATGGAATAATTTGGAAAAGGATAGTGATAATGGTTGCACACATGAATAATGTAATCAGTATCTCTAAATTATACATGTAGAAATTGTTGACTTGGCAAAAGTTTTGTTGTGTATATTTTCACCACAATAATTTTTTTTTTTTTTTTTTTAAGAAGAAGAGAGTATGGCATAATCCATTGGTGTGCACGGAGAAAGTGGTTTCCTGAAAACAGTTCTGATAACAAGTGGTAGGGGAACAGATGTGGTATTGGGGGCTCAGGGACAAGAATTTTTAACCCCAGAAGAACTGTAAAATATAAAAGAGATCTTTGACATTAGAAAAAAAGTTAAGGGCCTAATTATGGCATTTCGAGGTTCAAAGTATGAAGTTGGGTATAGGACTAACGTAGAAGACCAAAATTAGAATTTGCACACAGGTGTAAGATTGTATAAGACCAAAAACAAGACAGTCTTCAAGTTGAGCCAGTAGGCTCACTGGCCCAGAGTGACTAAGACTCCTAAGCAGGCTGAGCCTTTACTTGAATTAAAAGTAGGCCCAGTTCCAGTGGCATCACCGGGGGGACGCTGGGGGTGCAGACCACACTGGGTGACACTGTCAGAGGGGGTGACACCAAAATGACTGTCTATAAAATTATTGTGCAGTGTTTCAGCAGAAATTACTTTTTATAAAAATATCCCTGCTGTTAGTTATAACAACAAAAGCATCTTTCGTAAGCACAGCTTGCATGTATCAATATACCTACAAGGCTAAAACTCTATGCTAATTTACTTTTTGAACCTTCTAATGCACTTCGGTCAGAGCTGTCATTATTATCCAAATACAATGATGCTTTGAATCTTGTGGTTTTGTCTGCACAAGCTACAAGCATGCACTGTTGTTTCTGTTGCTGCCGTTTTTATAGTCACTGATTTTGTCAAATTTTCTGGTGTTTTAGCTACAATATCATGGCAATTAGTATTTGTGAACCTATATCAATAACTTTTTTGAGAATGAAGTAGTAATTAATGGAAAAGAAGGAGTGATATATGGGAATTATGATTTACAAGTAACAGTAGTACAAAAAGCATTACTAAGGATTCTGTATGGTCTGTATGGTGCATTACTAAGGATTCTGTATGGTCTGTATGGTCTGGTACGGGAGGAGGTCTATGGGTTACCATGAGTTACTGCAGTGGGTGACACCAACCCTAGTGATGCCACAGCTTAAGAGACATGATGTATCCATTTACACTGCATGATCCTTGATTGGATCCTTGTTAAAAAGAAATGGGTATTTATAAAAGACATTTTGAAGTTAGTTGGGAAATTTGAGTAAGGGCTAGGTATTAGATGTAATTAGGGAATTATTGTTGTTAGGCATGAAAATGTTATTGTGGTTACGTAGAAGAATGTCCGTATTTTTGAAGATGCACATTGAAGTATATAGGACTAAAGCATCATGCTCTGTGTAATTTGCTTTGAAATGGTTCCACAAATACACACACATAATTAAATAAATATGACAAAATATTAATTGTTGAAACTAGGTGGTAGGTATTTGGGATTCTCATTTTATCATTCTTTCTACTTTTTTCTATGTTTGAAACTTTCCATAATAAAAAGTTTTTTTAAATTAACCGCCGAAGAGTGCTTATTTTTCTAAGTGTGACATGTTCTTTAAATTAGAAATGAAAATAATTTAAAATACCTAAACTCCTGAAGCCAATGAATATCAAAAACTCTAAAGTATGTATGCGTGTATTTTTTTTTGGGGTACTCTATTGTATGCTTTACAGAATCTTAAAATCAGATACATATAGTTTAAAACATTAGTATATTAACATTTTGAGAAAATGCTATGGTAATTACCTTGATCTGTATAGATGAATTATAACCCACACATCTTTTTCTGCATTTGTGACTTCTTTTACATACTGATTTCCAGAAATTTCTCTTAATTCCCCAAATTTTTGTTTTTTCTTAAGGGCTTTCCATTCTTGCAACCGCTTTTCTCTAATTAAAAAAAAAAGAAAGAAATTAAAACACATTTAAAAACTGTTACTTTCTTTTTTTTTAAATTTTATTGTGTTTTAGGTGAAAGTTTACAGCACAAATTAGTTTTTCATTTAAAAATTTATACACAAATTGTTTTGTGACATTGGTTGCAATCCCCGCAATGTGTCAGCACTGTGCCCCTTCTCCTTTACACCCTAGGTTTCCTGTTCCTTCTTGCCTTCTCATCCTTGCTTTTGGGCAGGTGTCGCCCATTTGGTCTCATATACTTGATTGAACTAAGAAGCACATTCCTCATGTGTGTTATTGTTTGTTTTATAGGCCTGTCTAATCTTTGGCTGAAAGGTGGACTTCTGGAGTGGCTTCAGTTATGAGTTAGCAGGGTGTCCGGGGGCCATAGTCTCAGGTTTCCTCCAGTCTCTGTCAGACCAGTAAGTTGGGTCTTCTTTTGTGAATTTGAATTTTGTTCTACATTTTTCTCCTGCTCTGTCCAGAACCCTCTATTGTGATCCCTGTCAGAGAGGTCGGTGGTGGTAGCCGGGCACCATCTAGTTCTTCTGGGAAAAAACTGTTATATTCTTAAGGTCATTCCCATACAGAGTAAAAGCTTGGGACATCCTGTAATGCCACACATATCAAATATTTTAAAGAATGATATAATGGCCTTATAATGCTAATTTTTCTCTTTCTATGGGAATTTGTGTTCTCATGGGTATTGCAAAGTATAAATTCCCAACTGAGTATTTTAAATGTATTTTTATCTGAGACTAGATTTTAATTATCATTAGAGTTTATTCATACATAGGTTAAATACCTAGTAAGGGAGAATATCCATAATAACAATAACCAAAAAAACCTGTTGCCATCAAGTCGATTCCTACTCATAGCAACCCTACAGGACAGAGTAGAACTGCCCTTATAGGGTTTCCAAGGAGCAGCTGGTGGATTTGAACTGCCAACCTTTCGGTTAACAGCCGAGCTCTTAACTGCTGTACCACCAGGGCTCCATAATAATAGCTACCATTTATTGAGTGTTAACTATGCTGCCAGGGAATGTTTTAGTGCATTACATTAATTAATTTAATCCTCACAAAGAATGAAGTTGACATTATTATTATGGCCATTTTACATGCTCTTAACTACCATGATGCTAAGCTGACCTTCAGTCCAAAGCCTTTGTGAATAAATGTAATTAATTGTTATAAATAGGTAGTAGAGGAGAGTGATTAAGAGCTTGGACTCTAACTTCAGACTAAACTGGGTTCAAATGCCAGCTCCACCACTTATCAGCACTATGATTACAGGCAAGTTATTTAATCTCGCTAAGCTTCAGTTTCCCCACCTGTAAATGGGGATAATACTCATACCTACATGCATGGGGCTGTTGGTGATTAAATGATATAATACATGTAAATTTCTTAGCAGGGTACCTGACACATAGTGAGCATTCAATAAATGTTAGCTATTTATTCTTGGTAATCATTCATCCATTGTTGTTAGCTGCCATCATGTTGGCCTCTGACTCATGGCAACCCCATGCACAACAGGATCAGACTGTTGTGATCGATTGGGTTTTCACTGGCTGATGTTCAGGGTTTTCATTGGCTGATTTTCAGGCCTTTCTTAGTCTGGAAACTCTGCTGAAACCTGTTCAGCATCATAGCAACACACAAGTCTCCACTGACAGACAAGTGGTGGCTGTGCTTGAGGTGCATTGGTCAGGAATCGAGCCTTACGTCTCCCACATGGAGGGCGAGGATTCTACCACTGGACCACTACTGCTCACCAATCATTCACCCATAGAGATCGTTAAAACTTTGTTAAACAACTTTCTCAAAATTTACCTATTTTAATGATTTAGTTGTTGAATGTTTGGATTCATGAGGCAAATCCAAATGGCTTCTGACATGTCTACAAGTTTCTTAACATTCACTGATTCTATAATTCTAAGTTAGCTGGGGGTACTTACTCTCCTTCTCTCTCTGGTGTTACTTCACATGTTAAAAACATGTCAAATGAAATCCCTCACTTTACATAGCAAGAAATCCAAGCAAAATCCAAGCCTAGAGAAGAATGCCAAGGATAGTAATACAGGTCCAGGGCCCTCTCACAGTTTTCAAATTGAAGTCCTTCAAATTCACCTCTTCTGGTGCAGATATTTAGAACCTTGTGTTACTCCAAAGATCTTTTGGGAGCCCCAGTTTGACTGCAATAAATATTCAACACAACTATCATTGATTTCCCTCAATTTTATTTTATCACCTTAATATCTTACAGTGATTTCTAAAAGTTTTTGTTCCAATGATGGAACCATACCCTACTTAGTGGTACAATTATAAACTACTTCTCTCTCACTCCTCTCCTCTTCTTCCTTCAACTTGTTGTTATTTCAATAGTATTTGGGGAGGAGAGAGAGGTAAACACATAGGTTAGTTTTGCCATCAGGAAGTCATAGAGTGCTCATGTGGCCTGCAGTAGTCACCTAACAGTGAATACATTTGGGATTCAGTTGCATAAATAGAAAGCCCTCTAGCTATTTTAAGCAGAAAGGAGCTTTGTATGGGGAACTAAGTGCTTACAAACTCAACAGAAAGACAGAAGGAGCAGGCTATAGGCTGGGCTACCAGTGATGACTCCCACAACAACATTGCAAAACTGGTCTGCCAAGGGAATAGCTTTCTTTGCCACAATCCAGAAACTGGGGAATCAGGAACTACTATTCCAGTTCTTGGCCCTAGTATCACACTACTCTGGGAATCAGGCAACCAGTATAACAACTGTTGCTTCTACATCTTTAGCAACAATCTGAGAGAATAACTGTTGCCAGAACAATGGTTCCAAAACTATGACACAAATGCTGGATATGTACTAGCAAAATGGATGCTTTGTGTGTACCACCTCTTCCTCCACTTAATTTAGTTCTGAATTCAAGACTTCTGTGAATTTATACCATAGCACCCAAATCACATTCATTACCCTTGCTGCAGAGGACTCTGGAAGCCAATTTGCGTATCTGCCATAAAAACGTTTATGTTTACATATAGATTTTTCTTTGTCCTTTTAGCTATAAGTCTCTCAGTTGATTCAGTTATATTTTATAGCTAATTATCTACACAATAGCATTTTCTATTTTCTTTTTGAATATTATATTTTTCTTTTTCTTGACTTAAGGCACCAGCTAGGACCAACGATTTGATGTTGAGTAGATCCTGTCTTTTTCTCAACTTTTATAATAGCATTTCATATTTGTTAAAGTATCTATCAAGTAAAGTTCCTTTATTCTAGGTTGCTAATCTTTTTTAACATAGTTTCTAGTTGTTTTGTTTTTATTTTTGTCAAAAACCTAAATTGCTTAGAGAAACACCAAAAATTAGTATAACCGAATCTATTTATTGTGAGTAGATACGATTTGAATTGGGTAGCATCAAGGAAAAGAAGGATCAACATATGGGGAAGGCACTCCACAGAGGGAACAGTGAAGGCAGGTTATATAGGTCATTGTTATGTTAATTTCAAGAGATAACATCAAAGCACACGGCAGGTTACAGAAACTGTCACCAAGGACATGCCAAACAACCAAACTCACTGCCATCGAGTTGATTCCGACTCATAGCGACCCTATGGGACAGAGTAGAACTGCCCCATAGAGTTTCAAGGAGCACCTGGTAGCATTCGTAGCACTTACCCACTATGCCACCAGGGTTTCCAAGGACATGCCATACATTCTAAAATAGCCTCTAGTCAGATCCTGGAGTTCCTGAACATAGATAATTTTCCAGAAGAACTCAATGCCTAAGGCCAAATGGTCTCCATTAAGCTGCTTACTAAGCTATTGTCTGACCTGAAGGTGACTCCGGGGAACCCGTTCCTTCAAGGGTCAAAAGGACACTTAAGGACAGATGGCCTAGGTGGGTCGCTCCAGTTCCATGAAACTACACATGTGGATTCCAGGAGAATCAAAATGGTTTTGTCACTTTAAGTGAGGAATTTGTTTTAAATCAGTACTATTAAGTGCAGAATTTCCTCTTATTAAGAACAAGGAAAATTCCAAAAGGTTACAGGTTCGTTTGTTCTTAGATCCAAACTGACAACAGAGAAATGAAAATAATGTCATAATTTGGTGGCAAGTAGACTTGGACTTTCAATGTGGAATATGCTAAGTAAAGGAAATTCTTTGTATGGTATCTCTTTTTGACATCTGTTGCAGACACTAGGTGGGTGGTCATCAATCTAGCTTCCTCTTCTGTGCTCATGAGAAGACTGCATTTACCAGCTTCCCAGGCAGTTAGATTAGAGCCATAAGACTGGATTACGGCCAATGGAACATATGAAAGTGACCTATGTCATTTTTATCACTCGTCCCTAAATGTCCCACGCCATCTTTCACACTGTCTCTCTGGTCCGCGCGGCTGGAGATAAAGGAGTCTGTGATGATATAACCCCTAATGAAAAAAGCCCTGATTCTTAGTCATTGGCTGGAAGAAAGCTGTTAAGGAAAATTTAGGATACATATTATATATGAATATGAAACTTTTTGTATTAAAGCATTGAGATTTTGGAGTTGTTACAGCAGCTAGCATTACCTACCTGAATAAAATCTAACACAATTGATTATATCAATAGATCTGCTTTCATTGAACCATCTTTGCATTCCTTGGATAAATCTTACTTAGATTACACGTTATTTTTTAGTACACTGTTTGATTTTCTAATATTGTATCCAAGATTTTTACATGTATGTTTCAAAAGTGAGATTGGTTTATAGGAATGTTTTTCAAGTTGGTGCATGTGGAAATCCTATATGAGAATCACGTGGGTAATAACTGAAATTGCATATTCCTGAGACCCAACCCAAACTTACTGAATTAGGTAGCCCCCAACTTACGATGTATTTCTGTTATTACAAACCATACTACAACTGTCCTTTTTTTTATGGTGTATTTTTTTGTGTAATATGTATTAAAATATATATGTAAGTTTATATGTAATGTTTCCTACCCACAAAGATAAGTAAAGATCAGATTTATAAAGATACTGATAATAAAGGGCAGTAATAATGAAAATGAAAAAAAGAAAGAAATGAGGTATTCGACTTAAGTCAGAATGGATTTATGACAGAGTTGTTAGAATGGAACTCTGTAGTAAGCTGGGAACTACCTATATTACCTCTTGCTGCTGGTCTCAGAAGTATGCATTTTAACTTTACATTATGGACAATTATTATCATATACAAAAGTAAAGAGGATAGTATAACGACACTATGTATGTGTCGTCCATTAATAATTTTAATTCACGGCCATTCTTCTTTCAACTCTATCCCCAACACTTTGAAGCAAGTAGAAGATATTTCACTTCATTTTGTTTCATTATATAAAGAATCATCTAAAAGGTGATGATTCTTTAAAATATTTAATCACAAAACATAATTACACCTGAAACGATACTTCCTTAACATAATCAAATATCCTATCAGTGTTCAAATAAACCTCTTATCTACATTTTTAAAAGTTTGCTTATTCAAATGAGGATATTAATAAGATTTAAGCATTACAAGTAGTCGTTACATCTCTTAAATCTCATTCAGTCCAGATTCCACTCCATCTACTTGTTTCCTTCTAGCAATTTATCTGAAGGAACCTAGACTGCTTGTCCCAAGGAGTTTCCCACAGTCTGAATTTTGCTGACTGAATCCGTATGAACTCAATCAACATGAGAAATCGACTTTTTAAATAAGTATCCTAGGTAATTATTTTGACCTTTAAGAACTCTGAGTCTATTGTTTCTTTTCCGTACTAACTTTGGCTGGTTGTGATAATAGGATTATGTTGTTGTTCTTGTTGGGAGCTGTTGAGTCGGTTCCAACTCATAGGAACCCCATGTACAACAGAACAAAACACTGTCCAGTCCTGCGTCATCCTCATGATCATTGTTATGCTTGCCCATTGTTGCAGCCACTGTGTCAATCCATCTCGTTGAGGGTCTTCCTCTTTTCCACTGACCTTCTACTTTACCAGGCATGATGTCCTTCTCTAGGGAGTGGTCCCTCCTCATAACATGTACAAAGTATGTGAGACAAAGTCTCGCCATCTGTCTTAGTCATTTAGTGCAGCTATAACAGAAATACCACAAGTAGATAGCTTCACCAAAGAGAAATTTATTCCCTCCCAGTCTAGTAAGTTACAAGTCCAAATTCAGGGCGTCAGCTTCAGGGGAAGGCTTTCTCCATTGGCTCTGGAGGAAGGTCCTTGTCATCAGTCTTCCCTTGTTCTGGGAGCATGTCAGCACAGGAACCTCACTTCAAAAGGACGTGCTCTGCTCCCGGCACTGCTTTCTTGGTGGTATGAGGTCCCCCTGTCTCTCTGCTTACTTCTCTCTTTTATATCTCAAAAGAGATTGGCTTAAGACACTATCTAATCTTGTAGACTTCATCAATATAACTGCTGCTAATCCATTTTATTACATCATAGTGATAGCATTTACAACACATAGGGAAATCACATCAGATGGTAAATGATAGACAACCATACAATACTGGGAATCATGACCTAGCCAAGTTGACAGACATTTTTAGGGGACATAATTCCATCCACGACACCATCCTTACTTCTAATGAGCATTCTGGCTGTACTTCTTCTAAGATTTGTTCGTTCTTTTGGCAGACCATGCTATATTCAATATTCTTTGCCAACACCATAATTCAAAGGCATTGATTGTTCTTCGATCTTCCTTATTCATTGTCAAGCTTTCATATGCATATAAGGCGATTGAAAATACCATGGCTTGGGTCAGGCGCACCTTAGTCTTCAAGGTGACATCTTTGCTTTTCAACACTTAAAAGAGGTCTTTTGCAGCAGATTTGCCCAATACAATGGGTCATTTGACTTCTTGACTGTTGCTTCCATGGGTGTCGATTGTGGATCCGAAGTAAAAAGAAATTCTTGATATCTTCAATCTTTTCTCCGTTTATCATGATGTTGCTTATTGATCCAGTTTTGAGGATTTTTGTTTTCTTTATGTTGAGGTGTAATCCATACTGAAGGCTATAGTTTTTGATCTTCATCAGTAAGTACTTAAAGTCCTCTCCACATTCTGCAAGCAAAGTTGTGTCATCTGCGTAACGCAGGTTGTTAATGAGTCTTCCTCCAATCCTGATGCCCCGTTCTTCTTCATGTAGTCCAGCTTCTTGGATTATTTGCTCAGCATACAGACTGAATAGGTATGGTGAAAGGATACAACCCTGACGCATACCTTTCCTGACATTAAACGACCCAGTATCCCCTTGTTTTGTTCGAATGACTGCCTTTGGTGTATGTACAGGTTCCTCATGAGCACAATGAAGTGTTCTGGAATTTCCATTTTTTGCAATGTTATCCATAATTTGTTATGATCCACACAGCTGAATGCCTTTGCATAGTCAATAAAATGCAGGTAAACATCTTTCTGGTATTCTCTGCTTTGAGCCAGGATCCATCTGACATCAGCAATGATATCCCTCATTCCACGTCCTCTTCTGAATCCAGCTTGATTTTCTGGCAGTTCTCTGTTGATGTACTGCTGCAGCTGCTTTTGAATGATCTTCAGCAAAATTTTACTTGCGTGTGATATTGATATTGTTCAATAATTTCCACATTCTGTTGGATCACCTTTCTTGGGAATAGGCATAAATATGCATCTCTTCCAGTCGGTTGGCCAGGTAGCCATCTTCCAAATTTCTTGGTACAGACTAGTGAGCACTTCCAGCACTGCACCCATTTGTTGAAACATCTCGATTAGTATTCCGTCATTTCCTGGAGCCTTGTTTTTCTCCAATGCCTTCAGTGCAGCTTGGACTTCTTCCTTCAGTACCATTGCTTCCTGATCATATGCTACCTCCTGAAATGGCTGAATGTCGACCAATTCTTTTTGGTATAGTGACTCTGTGTATTCCTTCCATCTTCTTTTGATGGTTCCTGTGTCATTTAATACTTTCCCCGTAGTAGAATCCTTCAGTATTGCAACGCGAGGCTTGAAATTTTTTCTTCAGTTCTTTCAGCTTGAGAAATGCCAGGCGTGTTCTTTCCTTTTGGTTTTATATCTCCAGGTCTCTGTACATGTCATTATAATCTTTGTCTTCTTGAGCCATCCTTTGAAATCTTCTGTTCAGCTCTTTTACTTCATCATTTCTTCCTTTTGCTTTAGCTACTTGACATTCAAAAGCCAATTTCAGAGTCTCTTCTGACATCCATTTTGGTCTTTTCTTTCTTTCCTGTCTTTTTGATCATCTCTTACTTTCTTTGTGTATGATGTCCTTGATGTCATTCCACAACTCATTTGGTCTTTGGTCATTAGTGTTTGACACATAAATCTATTCTTGAGATGGTCTCTAAATTCAGGTATATATTCAGATATACTCAAGGTCATACTTTGGCTCTCATAGACTTGTTCTAATTCTCTTCAGCTTCAAGTTGAACTTGCATATGACCAATTGATGGTCTGTTCCACAGTCGGCTCTGGTCTTGTTCTGACAGATGATATCGAGCTTTTCCATTGTCCCTTTCCACAGATGTAGTCAATTTGATTACTGTGTATTTCATATGGCAAGGTCCATGTGTATAGTCACCGTTCATGTTGGTGAAAAAAAAGTATTTGCAATGAAGAAGTCATTGGTCTTGCAAAATTCTATCATGTGATCCCCAGCATTGTTTCTATCACCAAGGCCATATTTTCCCACTACCAATCCTTCTTTGTTTCCAACTTTCGCTTCCAATATGTATGCCGAGCAAATAAACCGAGAAGCTGGATTATATGGAGAAGAATGTGGCATCAGGATTGGAGAAAGACTCATTAACCTGCGATATGCAGATGAGCCAACCTTGCTTGCTGAAAGTGAAGAGGACTTGAAGCACTTACTGATGAAGATCAAAGCCTACAGCCTTTAGAATGGATTACAGCTCAATATAAATAAAACAAAAATCCTCACAACTGGACCAATAAGCAACATCATGATAAATAGAGAAAAGTTTGATGTCATCAAGGATTTCATTTTACTTAGATCCACAATCAATGCCCTGGGAAGCAGGAGTCAAGAAATCAAATGACCCACTGCATTGGGCAAATCTGCTGCAAAAGACCTCTTTAAAGGGTTGAAAAGCAAAGATGTCACCTTGAAGACTAAGGTGTGCCTGACCCAAGCCATGGTGTTTTCAATTGCCTCATATGCATGTGAAAGCTGGACAATGGATAAGGAAGACGAAGAATTGATGCCTTTGAATTATGGTGTTGGCAAAGAATACTGAATATACAATGGACTGGCCACTGAATCAGAATCGACTCGACAGCGATGGGTTTTGACCAGAAGAACGAATAAATCTGTCTTGGAAGAAGTACAGGCAGAATGCTTATTAGAAGCAATGATGGCCAAGACTTTGTCTCATGTACGTTGGACATGTTATCAGGAGGGACTATTTCCTGGAGAAGGATATCATGCTTGGTAAAGTAGAGGGTCAGCAAAAAAGAGGAAGATCCTCAGCAAGATGGATTGACACAGTAGCTGCAACAATGAGCTCAAACTTAGCAAGGATTGTGAGGATGGCACAGGACTGGGCAGTGTTTCCTTCTGTTGTACATTGGGTCGCTATGAGTCAAAACCTACTTGACAGCACGTAACGACAACAACACGACACCCCAACTTTATGACCTGATGGTCACAAAAAATTCAGGGCTGATTTCCCACTACCCCTTCAGGATGCCAGCTGCAAGCTCAGTAGTCATTATGGCACCCTTACTTTCTGTCCTGCTAGCTTCCACTGCCCCTTTGGGCTTGATAATTCACTGGAACAACTCAATGAAGTCATGGAGTGTATACCATATATAGGAGCCCTGGTTGCACACTGGTTAAGAGCTTGGCTGCTCACCATTAAAGGTTCACAGTTTGAATCCACCAGCTACTCCTTGGAAACCCTATGGGGCAGCTCTACTCTGTCCTATAGGGTCACTATGAGTCAGAATCGACTCGACAGCAACGGGTTTTTATGGGTATACCATACTTAAGGATCCGTAGTGGTGCAGTAGTTAAATTGTTCAGCTGCTAACTAATAGTTAAAGTGTTTGGCTGCTCTGCGGGAGAATGATGTGGCCGTCTGCTTCCATAAAGATTTATAGCGTTGGAAACCCTATGGGGCAGTTCTACTCTGTCCGATAGTGTCGCTGTGAGTTGAAATTGATTCTACGGCAGTGGGTTTGGGTTGTTTTGGGGGTATACCATACTTATGACTACAGATTTATTATAGCCAAAAAGGATACAAATGAAGAGATGTATAGGGTGAGGTTTTGCAGGGTCCCCAGTGCCAAGCTTCCATGCCCAAGGCACACGCTGGCCTCCCAAAAGCAGATGTTCTCACCAAGCAGAAAGCTCCCTCAGCCTCCATTGGTTAGGGATTTTATCAGACTATCTTGTATGATAGGCTAAACCATGCCTCCTGAGACTATTTTTTTAAATTGTACTTTAGATGAAGATTTACAGAACAAATAGCTTCTCATTAAACAGTACACATATTGTTTTATGACAATGATTAACAAACCCACGACATGTCAACACTGTCACTTCTTGACCTTGGGTTCCCTATTACCAGCTTTCCTGCCCCCTCCTGCCTTCTAGTCCTTGTCCCTGGACTGTTGTGCTCCATTAGTCTCATTTTGCTTTATGGGGCTGTCTAATCTTTGGCTGAAGGGTGAACCTTGGAAGTGACTTCATTACTGAGCTAAAAGAGCGTCCAGTGGCCATACTCTCGGGGTTTTTCCAGTCTCTGTCAGGCCAGTAAGTCTGGTCTTTTTTTTTGTGTTAGAATTTTGTTCTACATTTTCTCCAGCTCTCTCTGGGACCCTCTGTTGTGATCCCGATCAGAGCAGTCTGGTGGTAGCCAGGCACCATCTAGCTGTACTGGACTCAGTCTGGTGGAGGCC
>NW_004444037.1:4585514-4587319 GCF_000243295.1 Trichechus manatus latirostris | reverse complement strand
TTTACATCTCTGATCCATTTTGAATAGTTTTTGTGTATGGTGTGAGGTATGGGTCCTGTTTCATTTTTTTGCAGATGGACATCCAGTTTTGCCAGCACCATTTGTTAAAAAGACTGTCTTTTCCCCATCTGATGGACTTTGGGCCCTTGTCAAAGATCAGGTGACTGGAGATGGATGGATCTCCATCTGGGTTCTCAATTCTGTTCCATTGGTCAATGTATCCATAGTACCAATACAAGGCTGTATGGTAGGTTCTCAGGTCAGGTAGCATGAGACCTCCTACTTTATTCTTCTTCTTCAGTAGTGCTTTACTTATCTGGGGCTTCTTCCTTTTCCATATAAAGTTAATGATTAGTTTTTCCATCTCTTTAAAGAATTTTGTTGGTATTTGGATCGGGATTGCGTTGTATTTGTAAATTGCTTTGGGTAGAATTGTATTTTTACAATGTTGAGTGTACCTATCCATGAGCATGGCATGTTTTTCCATTCATGTAGATTTCTTCTGGTTTCTTGCAGTAGTGTTTTGTAGTTTTCTTTGTATAGGTCTTTTACATCCCTGGTTAGATTTATTCTTAAGTATTTTATTTTTTTTTTAGGGGCTATTATAAATGGTATTGTTTTCCTGATTTCTTTTCATCGTGCTGTTTATTGGTGTATAGGAATCCAACAGATTTTTGTATGTTTATCTTGTATCCTGCTACTCTACTGAATCTTTCTATTAGTTCCGGTAGTTTTCTCATGGAGTCTTTAAGGTTTACTATGTACAGTATCATATCATCCACAAACAGGGACAGTTTAACTTCTTCATTACCAATTTGGATGCTCTCTATTTTTCTTGCTCTATCTAGGACTTCCAGCACAATGTTAAATAGGAGTGGTGATAAAGGGCATCCTTGTCTTGTTCGTGTTTTCAAGGGGAATATTTTCAGCCTCTCTCCATTTAGAATGATGTTGGCTGTTGGTTTTGCATAGATGTCCTTTATTATGTTCAGAAATTTCCCTTCTATACGTATTTTATTGAGAGTCTTTATCAGGAATGGGTGTAGAATGCCTTTCTGTGTCAATTGAGATGATCGTGTAATTCTTTTCTTTCCTTTTATTTATGTGATGGATTACGTTGATTGATTTTCTAACATTGAACCATCCTTGCATACCTGGTAAGACTCCTACTTGATCATGGTGTATTATTTTTTTGATATGATGCTGAATTCTATTGGCTAGAATTCTGTTGAAAATTTTTGGATCTATCTTCGTGAGAGATACTGGTCTGTAATTTTCTTTTTTTGTGGCATCTTTGCCTGGTTTTGGTATCAGGGTTATGCTGGCTTCATAGAATAAATTCAGAAGTATCACTTCCTTTTCTATGTTCTGAAATAGTTTGAGTAGTACTGGTATAAGCTCTTCTCTGAATGTTTGGTACAATTCTCCAGCGAAGCCATCTTGGCCAGGGCTTTTTTTTTGTTGTTGGGATATTTTTTTTTTACTACCTTTTCAATCTCTTCTCTTGTTATGGGTCTGTTTAGATTTTCAACATCACTTTGTGTTAGTTTCAGTAGGAAGTGTGTTTCTAGAAATTTATCCATTTCTTCTAGGTTTTCAAATTTGTTGGAGTATAGTTTTCCATAATACTCTGTTATGATCCTTCTTATTTCAGTTGGGTCTGTTGTAATGTTCCCCACTTCATTTCTTATTTGGGTTATTTGCATCCTCGCCTGTTTTTTGTTTTTTGTCAGTCTGGCCAGTGGTTTGTCAATCCTTTCAAAGAACCAACTTTTGGCTTTGTTGATTGTTTCCATTGTTTTTCT
>NW_004444037.1:4576196-4584774 GCF_000243295.1 Trichechus manatus latirostris | reverse complement strand
ATGGATCATTATATAATCATTATATGGTGTCCTTCTTTGTCTTTTATGGTGGATTTTGTTTTAAAGTCTATTTTATCTGAGATTAGTATTGCCATTCCTGCTCTTTTTTGGTAGCTGTTTGCTTGATATATTTTTTCCATCCTTCAATTTTTAATAAATTTACGTCTTTGTTTCTAAGGTGTGTCTTTTGTAGACAGCATATTGATGGATCCTGTTTTTTTATCCATTCTGTCACTCTCCGCTGAGACTAGTTTTTGTCGTCCTCCCAGGTGAGTCTTTTATGGTTTGGTCAGCCCCCATTTGCCAGCACAGATTCTCAAGTGTGGCTTAGCAGTCCCAACTGAAGCACCCCAAACACCCCAAGGATTATTTCTCCAGAGCCAAGGAAAAAAGCCACCTTACTTAGAGTAGAACTAGGTCCCATACCCCACATCATTTTTCGGTTATGCCTGCTTATTCCTCATAGCCTTTCGATACATACTTATGTTTGTGATTGCCACCTTATATTTCTTTAAGCATTTAATACAGAGTTTTTCTATATTTTGTTTCTGACAACTACACTGTGTCTATAATCCTTGGGAAACTACATTTATTTCTGCTCTCACCCATGGTAACTTACCTTATTGTGTTTGCTGAATCTTTAATTGTGAGTTCATTAAATGATCTTAATTAGTAGATGTCCTTGGACTTAAATGGAAAACTTTCCTCCCAAGAAGGTTTGCTTCTACGTCCTCAGGGAGCCAGGAGGTACCCATGACTTAAAGCTTCACGCCTTCTATTTGTTTGATTTAATGCGAATTTGTTTGTTTAATGCAATGTTCTTGGCTCAGTGTCCATACATTTCCACTGGACTATGATTCAAAATCCTGAAACTAATGGTCTCATTGGCATCTGCCCTCACAGCAACCCCGCCTCAGCTTGTTAGTTTTGGGGAGTAGTTAGCAAACTCCTTTATCACTGTGAGGCTGACAATAACCTCAAGGAATGTGTCTTACGCAGGATATAATTATTCTACAGAAACTATTAAAAGACATCATGCTAGAAAGAGAATCATGGCCCTCTTTTTGTTGACCTTTTATTGATATTTTATGCTTTACACATACATAGCTTGCTGAATTCTGCCATATATTATTGGTAAATTTTCTATTTAAACAAAGGTAAAAATTTAAGAAAAATAATGAAGCCATTCTATCTTATGTAAAGGCAGTTAGTTTTAAAATGTTGCTTAAAAATTAGTCTGCTTTGTTCTGTTTTATCTACTCTGTAGAGAAAACAGGATTAGTTCTTTATCTTTATAATACTTCTCCATTCAAAAACTCATAATAAGTAATCCAAATGAATCACTATACCTATACATTTCAATAGCTCGCATATCTTCATCATCAAATTCATCTTCAGCTTCCTTCAACTGTGCAAGGTTCATCTTTTCATATGGTTTAACTAAAAAAAACACAAATTGGTATATAATTGAATTGCTTAAAAACTATTTTTAATTTACAGTTACATATCTTAAAAAAAATAGTATGTTAGATAAATGGAGATCAAGAATATCTAAACAAACCTGAAACAGTCAGCCAAAAAATAGCTTGACATGTTGAAAAACTGAAATATTAAAGTGTTATCACTGTCTTAAATTTTACGGAACTGGCAGGGTATATTTAAAAGTAGATGTGAAAATCAATTAGACTCCATAATTTAGCTTTCTCCAAGTACCTGGAAGCTTTGACAAATGATACTATGTAGAATTATCTAAATAGAAGGGAATCACAAGGTAGAGGGATATGCTGGGAGAAAAAAGCTCATGAGGTTAGAAACCATGATATTTCAGCTATTATTAACTAGCATGTGACTTTCAACATGCAGTTTAGCCATTTTAGGTGTCAGCATCCTAATTTTGAAATTATGTGTGGGGTTGAATTAAATGATTTTAATGTCTTCTCTCCCTCTAAGTTCATGACATATACTATCACTATCGTAACTGTATTGTCCTCTTCATCCAGCCCACCAAATGTACAACTATACCCATTGCTTCTTTCTGTAAATGTAAAACCATTTCTTCAATTTCATCTTTTGGTTCTTCTTTTGGAGGAAGAATGCCAAAGTCTCTTAAAATTTCATTCCATTCTGTATCTTCATTTGGATCCTATACAGAAAAACATAAGAAAATTTATTAACATAGTTGGACAGTTTAATTTGTATGTATAAAATTGACATGTGACACTTCCAAGTATGCAATTATTCATGAACTCCAGTGATAACTATGCAGAGGCATTCGTTGTGTGGATCATAACAAATTATGGGTAACATTGTGAAGAATGGGAATTCCAGAACACTTAACTGTGTTCAAGAGCACTGTACAGTTGTTCAGACAGAGCAAGGGGATACTGCATGGTTTAAAGTCAAGAAAGGTGTGCGTCAGGGTTGCATCCTTTCACCATAACTATTCAATCTGTATGCTGAGCAAATAATCTGAGAAGCTGGACTATATGAAGAAGAAAGGGGCATCAGGATTGGAGGAAGACTCATTAACAACCTGCGATATGCAGATAACACAACCTTGCTTGCTGAAAGCGAAGAGGACTTGAAGCACTTACTGCTGAAGATCAAAGACCACAGCCTTCAGTATGGATTACACCTCAACATAAAAAAAACAAAAATCCTCACAACTGGACCAATTAGGCATGACAAACGGGGAAAAGATTGACGTTGTCAAGGATTTCATTTTACTTGGATCCACAATCAACATCCATGGAAGCAGCAGTCAAGAAATCAAATGACCCATTGCATTGGGCAAATCTGCTGCAAAAGTCCTCTTTAAAGTGTTGAAAAACAAAGATGTCACCTTGAAGACTAAGGTGTGCCTGACCCAAGCCATGGTATTTTCAATCGCCTCATATGCATGCGAAAGCTGCACAATGAATAAGGAAGACCGAAGAACTGATGCCTTTGAATTGTGGTGCTGGCAAAGAATATTGAATATACTATGGACCCCCAAAAGAACGAACAAATCTGTCTTGGAAGAAGTACAACCAGAATGCTCCTTAGAAGGAAGGATGGCGAGACTATGTCCTACATACTTTTGACATGTCAGAGGGATCAGTTCCTGGAGAAGGACATCATGCTTGGTAAAGTACAGGGTCAGGGAAAAAGAGGCAGACCTTCAATGAGATGGACTGACACGGTGGCTGCAAAAATGGGCTCAAGCATAATGATTGTGAGCATGGCGCAGGACCGGGCAGTGTTTCGTTCTGTGGTGCATAGGGTTGCTATGAGTTGGAACTGACTTGACAGGACCTAACAACAACAAAACAGCGATAACTAGGTAATTAGTTTCAAAGGAATAGAGCAAATTGGCCTACTTTCCCTCATTTCCCACCACTAATGGGACTAAATTCTTTGATAAACAAGGTACTTCCTCTACCCTCAAAATATACTAAGAAGCTTAATGAAAAATCAATTTAGAACATATATGTCAAATATTAAGAGAGTAAACTCCTAATTCACAGAAAATTCTCAGATGACTATAGTGGACAAAACCAATTCACACCATGCACAAATACTGCTTTGTTTCTCCTTCTATATAAGCATTCAAGACCTCTAGTTGAACTTGTTTCTATTTTCAGCTATATGGATTTGTAGGACTGTCACCATGGGTTAAATCTTAGAAGAGGCCAGGAATCTTTTCACAGTTCAATTTCTGTCTAACCATCATTTGTTTCTATGAAAGTTTGTCCTGTTTTCCTTGTTACTTACGCTGTGATTTTTATTTGCTACTTTTTCAGAAGCTGTCTGACACATTAAGTATTGTCTGTCTAACCTGTTGTCCATATTCTCTGACATTTTCAGAGGAAGAAAGAACTTAATTATATACATGAGTGGATAATGTGGGAAACAGAGTCTAAGATGGTCTTGAGGGATCTCCAACTACTGGTATTCACAGCCTGTGTAATCCCACCCTTTTCAGTGTTGGTGGTACCTGTAACTTGCTTTTAACCAACAGAATATGGCAAAGGTGAAGTAATGTCATTTCTGTGATTATATTCCATAATACTGTAACTTCCATCTTGCTAGCAAATTCTCACTGGCTTTGATGAAGCAAGCTGCCATGTGGTGAGCTGACCTACGGAAAGGCCTGTGTGGCAAGGAACTGAGAGCTGCTTCCAGCCAATACCCAGCTAAGAGCTAAAGTCCTCAGTCAAACAGACCAAAAAGAACTGAATCCTGCCAGCCACCATGTAAGTAAGCTTGGAAGTGGATCCTTCCTCTGTTGCGCCTTTAAATAAGACTCCAGCTCTTACTGACACCTTCATTGAAACCTTGTGGAAGACCCTAAAACAGATGACACAGCAAAGCCATGCCTGGATTCTTGACCCACAGAAACAGAGAAACAGTGAGATAATAAACACGTTGTGGTGGTTTTTTTCCTGCTTTTTAAGAAACATTTTATTGTGCTTTAGGTGAAAGTTTACAGGGCAAATTAGTTTCTCATTCAAAAATTTGTATACAAATTGTTTTGTCACATTGGTTGCAATCCCTGCAATGTATCAGCACTCTCCACATTTCCACCCCAGGTTTTCCATGTCCATTCATCCACTTTTCCTGTCCCTTCCTGCCTTCTCGTCTTTGCTCTTGGGCAGGCGTTGCCCATTTGGTCTCATATACTTGAATGAACTAAGAAGCCATGTCCCTAATGTGTGTTATTGTTTATTTTATGGGCCTGTCTAATTTTTGGCTGAAAGGTGGACTTCCGGAGTGGCTTCAGTTCTGAGTTAGCAGGATATCCGGCGGCCATAATCTTAGGGTTCCTCCAGTCTCTGTCAGACCAGTAAGTCTGGTCTTTTTTTTTGTTAATTTGCATTTTGTTCTACATTTTTCTCCTAATCTGTCCAGGATCCTCTATTATGATCCCTGTTAGAGCAGTTGCTGGTGGTAGCCCAATACTATCTACTTCTTCTGGGCTCAGGCTGGTAGAAGCTGTGGTTTATGTGGTCCATTAGTCCTTTAGACAGATATTTTTCTTGTCTTTGTTTTTTTTTCATTCTCGTTTGCTCTGGATGGGATGTATCTTAGATGGCTGCTCGCAAGCTTTTAAGATGCCAGATGTTACTCTCCAAAGTAGGATATAGAACATTTTCTTTTATGAACTGTGTTATGCCAATTGGAGAAGTGCTTTTATCCCAGGCCCCTCACTGGGGATCCTGGCAGCCAGGGCTGCTTGGGAGTTGGGGAGCAAAAGGTCATATCCTGAAGAGTCTTGGGTTTGAACGTCTGCTTTGCCATCAACTTGCTGTTTGACCTCAGGCAAGTCCTTGTATCTCTCTTATCCTCTATGTTGGTTAAGGTTCAGTTGCGAAACCAGGAACCACTCTAGCTAGTTTAAGTAGAAAGTGATTTGTTCCCAGGATTATGTGTTCTACAAAATTACCGAAAGGGATGGAGGATCAGACTCTAAGCTGAGCTGCTGGGAAAAATGCTCTCCCCAAGTCACACTGCCTTGGCCACAGTTCAGGAAACTGCTGGCTGTAGGACCATGCTGCCTCTGCCATGGTCTGTACCTGCAAAATAGATACCCTCCACCTTGCTGCCCTTCTTAACTTAGTTGTGTTCAAGACCTGTGGGAGTGCATCTGTTTGGTGAAACCCAAATCCCAGCCAGAACCTTAGCTTCAGGGAATCTGGGAAATGTAGCTTTTAGCTTTCAGCCTTGACTATAGGGAGGCTCACAAATAAAGAAGTTGAACCCTGAGACAGTCTTTAAATCTTAAACCATAGATATCCCTTGAAGTCTTCTTAAAAACCAAACAGTAGTTTAGCTTAATTAGTAAAGAATGTCTGCCTTGAACATTGTGTTCTTTTTTTTTTTTTTTTTCTTGGAGGCAACTTTGTCCAGCTATAAATACTAGGTTTTATTTATTTATTTTTAATTGTACTTTAGATGAAGGTTTACAGAATAGTTTCTCATTAACACTTAGTACACATATTGTTTTATGACAATGGTTAACAACCCCACGACATGTCAACACTATCCCTCCTCAACCTTGGGGTCACTATTACCAGCTTTCCTGTCCCCTCCTGCCTTTTAGTCCTTGTCCCTGGACTGTTGTGCCCTGTTAGTCTCGTTTGTTTTATGGGGCTATCTCATCTTTGGCTGAAGGGTGAACCTCAGGAGTGACTTCATTACTGAGCTAAAAGGGTGTCCAGGGCCCATACTCTCAGGGTTTCTCCAGTCTCTGTCAAAGCAGTAAATCTGGTCTTTTTTTGTGAGTTAGAATTTTGTTCTACATTTTTCTCCAGCTCTGTCCAGGACCCTTTGTTGTGATCCCTGTCAGAGCAGTCAGTGGTGGTAGCTGGGCACCGTCTAGTTGTACTGAACTCAGTCTGGTGGAGGCCATGGTAGTTGTGGTTAAATATGTTGTTTTAAGCCACCAAATTTGTGGTAATTTCTTACGCAGTAATGGATAATTAATTTCTCCTCTTCTTCCTATTCTTTGGCCAGTTTTTTCTCTATCCCCACTGGGTCTTTTAATGGTCTCTATATCCAAGAGGTTCCCTGATTCTCATTCTTAATATAACTCTAATGACAATTACAAGTCGCCACCATCAAGTGTTCTGCTTTTGGTAATGGAAGACTTGATAATTCAGAGCAACCCTCCTGCTCAGTACAATTAGAAAAACGGGAAAAAAATAGATAAAAATCATTCTGAAGGCATTGGAGATTCATCAAGGCAGTGAAAAGAATTACATAGAGATAAGATCTTGCAGGAAAAGGAGACCCAGAGAGAGGAGCTCTGCATTTGGGGCCACTCCTCTGGGATCAACTGCCAATTCTGCAGGAGGTCCTGAGGCTGAGAAATGCAGCAAAGCTCTACAATTTTTTTCCCCTTTATTTATTTATTGTGCTTTAAGTGAAAGTTCACAATTCAAGTCAGTTTCTCATACAAAAATTCACACAAACATTGCCATGTGACCCCAGCTGCTCTCCACACATTGACGGCACACTACTCCCTTTCACCCTGGATCTCCCATATCCATTCAACCAGCACCTGATCCTCTCTGCCTTCTCATCTTGCCTCTGGACAGCAGCTGCCCATTTAGTCTCATGTATCTACTTGAGCTGAGAAGCACACTCCTCATGAGTATCATCTTATGTCCCACAGTCCAGTGTAATCTTTGCCTGAAGAGTTGGCCTCAGGAATGGTTTCAGCTCTGGGCCAACACACAGTCTGGGGGCCATGTCTTCTGGGGTCCCTCCAGTCTCAGTCGAATCATTAAGTCTCGTCTTTTTACTAGAATTTGAGTCCTGCACCCCACTTTTCTCCTGCTCCATCAGGAACTCTCTGTTGAGTTCCCTGTCAGGGCAGTCATTGGTGGTAGCTGGGCACCATCTATTTCTTCTGGTCTCAGGCTGATGGAGTCTCTGGTTTGTGTGGCCCTTTCTGTCTCTTGGGCTAATATTTTCCTTGTGTCTTTGGTGTTCTTCATTCTCCTTTACTCCAGGTGGGATGGGACAAATTGATGTATCTTAGATGGGCACTCGCTAGCTTTTAAGATACCAGACGCCACTCACCAAAGTGGGATGCAGAACATTTTCTTAATAAACTCTGTTATGCTAATTGACCTAGATGTCCCCTGAAACCATGGCCCCGACTCTTGCCTCTGCTACTGTGTCCCTCAAAGTGTTTGGTTGTATTCAGGAAACTTCTTAGCTTTTGGTTTAGTCCAGTTGTCCTTCCCTTCACCTAAGATAATTCTTGTCTCCTATCTAGTTATCTCACCACCCTCGTAACCATCAAAGAATGTTTCCTTCTGTGTTTAAACCTTTTCTTGAGTTCTTATAATAGTGGCCTTATACAATATTTGTCCTTTTTCGACTGACTAAATTCACTCAGCATAATGCCTTCCAGATTCCTCCACATTATAAGATGTTTAACAGATTCATCATTGTTCTTTATCTTTGCATAGTATTCCACTATGTGAATATACCATAATTTGTTATCCATTCATCTGTTGATGGGCACCTAGGCTGCCTCCATCTTTTTGCTATCGTGCTGCAATGAACATGGGTGTGCATATATCTATTTGTGTGACAGCTTTTATCTCTCTAGGATATATTCCAAGGAGTGGGATTGCTGGATCGTATGGTACTTCTGTTTCTAGCTTTTTAAGGAAGCGCCAAATGGATTTCGAAAGTGGCTGTACCATTTTACATTCCCACCAACAGTGTATAAGTGTTCCAGTCTCTCCACAACCTCTCCAACATTTATTGTATTTTTTGGATTAATGTTAGCCTTGTTGGGGTGAGATGGTATCTCACTGTGCTTTTCATTTGCCGTTCTCTAATGGCTAATGATCCTGAGCATTTCCTCATGTGTCTGTTAGCCACCTGAATGTCTTCTTTGGCAAAGTGCCTATTCATATCCTTTGCCCATTTTTTAACTGGGCTATTTGTCTTTTTGTTATTGAGGTTTTGCAGTATCTTGTAGATTTCAGAGATAAGACGCTGATCGGATTTGTCATAGCCAAAAATTCCTTCCCAGTCTGCAGGATGTCTTTTTACTCTTTTGGTGAAGTCTTTTGAT
>NW_004444037.1:4499861-4573771 GCF_000243295.1 Trichechus manatus latirostris | reverse complement strand
GGAGTATTCGGTATATGTCTATGAGATCAAGTTGTTTGATTGTGGCATTTAGATCTGTGTCATTATTGAGCTTCTTTCTGGATGTTCTGTCCTTCACCAAAAGTGGTGTGTTGAAGTCTCCTACTATTATTGTTGAGTAGGAGTCTCCTACTATCTCTCTTTTCAATACTGTTAGAGTTTGTTTTATGTATTTTGGATGCCTGTTGTTGGGTGTGTAAATATTTATTATGGTTATGTCCTCCTGGTATACTGACCCTTTAATCATTCATTATATAGTGTCCTTCTTTATCCTTTGTGTTGGATTTTACTTTAAAGTCTATTTTGCCAGTGATTAATATTGCCACTCATACTCTTTTTTGAGTGTTGCTTGCTTGATATATTTTTTTCCATCCTTTGAGTTTTAGTTTGTATCTTTAAGTCTGTGGTGTGTCTCTTGTAGGCAGCATATAGACAGATTGTGTTTTTTTATTCATTCTTCCACTCTCTGTCTCTTTATTGGTGCATTTAGTCTGTTTACATTCAGCATAATTATTGATAGGTATGAGTTTAGTGCTGTCATTTGGATGTCTTTTTTTGTGTGTTGTTGACAGTTTCTTTGTTAATTTTCTCTGCTGAGTCATTTTTCTTTATGTATTTTCATTTGTTTTTGCTTTTGTATTTGCTGAGTCTCTATGTTTTTCCTGCTTTTTATTCTGATATATAGGATTAGTAGTTTCCTTTGTGGTTACCTTAAAATTTACCCCTATTTTTCTAAGTTTATACCACTCTTTTATTTCTTTACATTGCCTTGACTTCCTCTCCATATGAAAGATCTATGACTACGTTTTTGAGTCCCTCTTTTTTTGTTTTAATGTTGTCATCTTTTATACATTGACATCTCTGTTTTCCTATTTTGAGTGTTTTAGCTTTGATTTATTTTTGTGACTTCCCTATCTAGGTTGATATCTGGTTGCTCTGTCTTGTGTTCTAGTCTTGGGTTGTTATCTGATGTTACTGATTTTCTAACTGGAGGACTCCCTTTAGTATTTCTGGTATTTTGGTTTGGTTTTTGCAAATTCCCTAAACTTCTTTTTATCTGGAAATGCCCTAATTTCGCCATCATATTTGAGAGACAGTTTTGCTGGGTATGTAATTCTTGGCTGGCAATTTTTTTCCTTCAAGGATGTATATATGTCATCCCATTGCCTTCTTGCCTGCATGGTTTCTGCTGAGTAGTCCGAGCTTATTCTTATTGACTCTCCTTTGTAGATGACTTCTCCTTTATTCCTAGCTGCTCTTAAAATTCTCTCTTTATCTTTGGTTTTGGCAAGTTTGATTATAATTTGTCTTGGTGACTTTCTTTTTGGATCTATCTTGTGTGGGGTTTGATGAGCATCTTGGATAGTTATCTTCTCATTTTTCACGATATCAGGTAAGTTTTCTGCCAACAAATTTTCAACAATTCCCTCTGTATTTTCTGTTATTCCCCCCTGTTCTGGTACTCCAGTCACTTGTAGGTTATTCTTCTTGGATAGAGTCCCACATAATTCTTAGGGTTTCTTCATTTTTTTTTAAGTGTTTTTATCTGCTTTTTCCTCAAATAAGTTGGTGTCAAGTGCTTTATCTTCAATCTCACTAATTCAGACTTTCATTGCCTCAATTCTGCTCCTATGTATAATTCTGAAATTTTATTGTTAATATTCTGGACTTCTGATTATTGTCTCTCTATGGATCCTTCCAGCCTGTTAAATTTGTCATTATGCTCTTCTCTAATCTTCATAAATTCCTCTATTGTTTTGTCTGTGCATTCCCTGGCTTAGTCTGTGTTTTGCATGATCTCCTTCCTGATCTCTTGAAGAGTTCTGTATGTTAATTTTTTGTATTCTACTTCCAGGAATTCCAAGAAATTCTCTTCCTCCAGAAAATTTCTTGATTCTTTGCTTTGGGAGCTTGCTGAAGCCACCATGGTCTGCCTCTTTATGTGATTTGATACTGACTGTTGTCTCTGAGCCATCAATAAGTTATTACATTTATTTTATGTTTGCTTACTGTGTCCTAGCTTCTTGTTCTATTTGGTTTTGATATGCCCAAATAGGCTGCTCATGTGAGCTAGTTTGATTATTGGCACTTTTGAAACTCTAACGTCCTGTCACCAGGTGGTTAGATCTGTTACTAGGTATGTGAGCCCAGGAGTCTGTTTACTTTTCTTGTATGGATTCAGCTCAGGTGTCCAGGTAGTCAATCACCAAGTGTGTGGTGCAGGCTCTCACCTACAGTGGCAGACAGGCAGGGGTGATTGGTGTAGGCATAGGTATCTGGCTTCAGTAGGGGGTCATGCGCTGAGCAAGGGAGGGGGCTGATGGGTGCCCCTGAGTGTCTAGGAGGAAAGTGTGTCTCTTTTCCCTAGAGCACACAGGTGGGTAAGTTTTGCAGCCAGACTCTTAGCACCCAGTGCTGTTGACTATAAGGACTGGGAGGCACCACTTATTCTTGGACCCCTGTCATGGGTAGCTAGGTGGCGTGGGTGGAGCCACTAGTCATCAGGCCCCTGATATGGGTAGGTGAGGACCCTGCTTAATGGGCAGAGCAGTGACAAATGTCACGACCGTGCCACTTCACCATATAGCTGATACAGTTGAAGTTAGGCTTCAGGTATATACCCTGTTGTACTGTAGTAATGAGGGCCTACGCTGTGGAAATGGTCCCACACAGGTCTATGCAGGGGTGAAAGGCATTCAAAGTCCATAGACCCCTTATGCCTGTGCCTAGGCAAAGGAGCTGTGCCTACCCTGAGTTCCTGGCTTAGGGGAGCTGGCAGGTTATTTTTTCCTATTTGTTAATTTGTTCCCTCTCCAAGGCCAGGGGAATGGCTCAGCGCACATGACAGTTCCCACTTCCGGCCCAGGGGACTCTGCAATCACTGAAGATGGCCCAGGACCCGGTACAGAGTGGGGAGGGGGCAGGTAAATGGGAGAGAGGTTTTTCCCAAAGGGGGTGTTTTTTGATCCATGTGGTAGGTCAGACACAGGTACTTATCTTTTGCCAATTGAGTGCTGCTTTTCACTGATTTTGGAGGCATGAGTAGACTCTCCGCCGCTGGGTCTCCCTCAATGTGGAAAACACCTCCCCATCACCACTGCTTGCCTCATGGTGCATGCCAGCCTATCTGGACTGAAGGGCACCGGGTCCCACTGGGTCAGGGCTGGCAACTCCTTGCTGCTTTCAAAGTGTCTCTCCCTCCCCCTGCCACTCAGTCTGATTCCTCAACTTTGCCTTTGATATTCAGGGCTCCTTGATTGTCATATATAATCAACTCACTTGTTTTTTCAGGTCTTTGTTGTAAGAGGGACCACAGGAAGTGTCTGACTACTCTGCCATCTTGGCCCTGCCTCCCAAAGCTCTACAAATTTGGGCACAATGACTAAAGCCAGAAATCAGTAAGAAAGAAATAATTAGAGGATGATCATATATTTTTGTAACTTAACAAACAACTTCTAAACAACCCATGAGTCAAAGAAGAAATCGTATGGACATTAGAAAGGGTTAGGAACTGAATAATAACAATAAAACTACATTTCAAAACAATTTAGCCAAATGCAGTTCATAAAAGAAATTTTAGGGCCTTAATTTGAACATATTAGGAGCTCTGATGGCCCAGTGGTTAAGAGCTCAGCTGCTAACCAAAAGCTCAGCAGTTAGAATCTAACAGCTGCTACCTGGAAACCCTATGGGGCAGTTCTACTCTGTCCTATAGGGTCGCTATGAGTTGGAATTGACTCAATGGCAATAGGTTTAGGTTTTTGTTCTTTTTTTTACACTAAATCAAGTTGAAGTGCCAGATCTGCCTTGGTATACTGTAGAAGGCAACATTCAAGGGCTTAGGGAAATTGGTATTTTAGAGTGGATTTATCAGGTTAGATCCACAGATACAGACATGGAGTGCCCAGAGGACACACCTTTTACCACAATAGTAAGGAACAAATTTGTGAAGGGAACCCTAGCATACTTGAAGACTGCTGTGATCGCTATTTTATGTAAGTCAGATTTGACAATGGGAACTGCCCTAACTGAATTAAGACACCTAACTACAATGGAGCTGATCGGACCCCGAGGTTGTAGGGGCCAAGTGGTGGCACTCAAAAGACAAAGACAAGGTGGGTGTGGTTACCATAATGGACAGCAGCGTCAAAGGAGTAATCAGAATAGTCCGACTCATGTGGACTTATGGCGTTGGCTACTTAGTCATGGGTTCCTAGGAGTGAAGTAGATGGGAAATCTATTAAATATTCACTTGATCTATACAAGCGGAAGAATTCTAGGTCATATGAACAGCAGTCTAACTCGAATTGCCAGAACAGACAGTCATGGCCCCTCAATTCCCAGACTTAAGTGAGTTTACAGATGCACAACCCCTTCAATGAAGAGGAGGCTGGGTGTCCTTAAGGAAGGTCCCCACTACATAACCAGAAATTTATACTGTTAGTCTCTCTCCCAGCCTTCCCCAAAAGGACCTATGCCCTTTTATAAGAGTGACTGTTCATTGGGGAAAAGGAAATAATCAGACTTTTGGGGGATTGCTGGATACTGGCTCTGAACTGACACTAATTGCAAGAGACCCAAAATGTCACTGTGGCCTTCCAGTCAGAGTAGGGGTATATGGAAGTCAAGTTATTAATGGAGTCTTAGCTCAGGTTCGTCTCACAGTGGGTCTAGTGGGTCCCCGAACCCATCCTGTAGTGATTTCCCCAGTTCCAGAATGAATAATTAGAATAGATATATTCAGAAACTGGGAGAACCCCACATTGGACCCTGAACAGTGTATTAAAGGCTATTATGTTAGGAAAAGACAAGTTGAAGCCATTAGAACTGCCCCTGTGTAAGAAAATAGTAAAACAAAAGCAATACTGCATTCCTGGAGGGACTAGAGATTAGTGCCACCGTCAAGGACTTGAAGGATGCAGGAGTGGTGATTCCCACCACATCCCCATTCAATTCACCTATTTGGCCTGTGCATAAAACAGATTGATCTTAGAGAATGACAGTGGATTATCAAAAACTTAACTAGGTAAGTGACTCCAATTGTAGCTGCTGTTTCAGATGTGGTTTCATTGCTTGAGCAAATTAATACATCTCCTTGTACCTGGTATGCAGCTATTAATCTGGCCAATGCCTTTTTCTCAATTCTGGTTTCAAAGGAACACCAGAAGCAGTTTGCCTTCAGCTGGCAAAGCCAGCAATACACCTTCACTGTCCTACCTTAGGGGTATATTAACTCTCCAGCCCTAGGTCGTAACTTAGTCTGCAGGCACCTTGATCACCTTTCCCTTCCACAAGACATCACACTGGTCCATTACATTGATGACATTATGCTGACTGGGCTGAGTAAGGAAGAAGTGTCAATGATTTTGGACTTATTGGTAAAATATTTGCATGCTAGGGGGTGGGAAATTAATCCCACAAAAATTCAGGAACCTTCCACCTTAGTGAAATTTCTAGGGGTCCAGTGGTGTGGGTCATGTCAAGATAATCCTTCTAAAGTGAAGGATCAGTTATTGCACCTGGCCTCTCCCACAACTCCTGAAGGGTCTCTTTGGATTTTGGAGGTGACATAGCCCTCATCTGGGTGTGCTACTCTGACCTATTTATCAAGTGGCTCATAAAGCTGCTAATTTTGAATGGGGCCCAGAAAAAGAGAAGACTCTGCAAAAGGTGCAGGCTGCCATGCAAGCTGCTCCGCTACTTGGGCCACATGATCTGGCTTATCCAGTGGTGCTTGAAGTGCCTGTGGCAGATAGAAATGCTGTTTGGAGTCTCTGGCATGCCTCTATTGGTGAATCATGGTGCAGGCACTTAGGATTTTGGAGCAAAGCCCTGCTATCCTCTGCAGATAACTACTGTCCTTTTGAAAAACAGCTCTTGGCTTGTCACTGGGCCTTAGTAGAGACTGAACACTTAACCAAGGGCCATCAAGTCACCAAGAAGCCTGAGCTGCCCATCAGATACTGGGTATTGTCTTATCCGCAGAGCCATAAAGCTGGATGTTCACAAAAGCACTCCATCTTTAAATGGATGTGGTATATATGAAATCGGGCTCGAGCAGGATGTGCAGGCTGAAGTAAGCTGCATGAGGAAGTGGCCCAAATGCCCATGGTCTCCACTCATTAGATATTACTTGCTTCTGCCAGTCTGCACCTATGGCCTCATGGGGAATTCCTTACGATCAGTTGATGGAGGCATAGAAAACTCATGCCTGGTTTAGAGATGGTTCTGCACGATATGCAGGCACCACTTGAAAGTGGACAGCAGCAGCACTATAGCCCCTTTCTGGGACCTGTCTGAAGGACAGTGATGAAAGGGAAATCCTCCCAATGGGCAGAACTTCAAGCAATGCACCTGGCTGTTCACTAGACACCCAGAGTTAGGGCAGATTGCACAGGTTAAAAAGACACTGTCCCTTAGACTTCCAAATTGGCAGATACTAGTTGCAAGTTTAGTAGTCCACACAACACCCTCACTTTCACCTGCTGGCTCCCCCTTCTCCTTTGGGTTCCATAATTCACTGGAATGACTCGCAGATCTCACAGAGAGGACTATACTTATGATTATAGATTTATTATAGCAAAAGGATACAAATCAGTATCATCATAAGGAAGAGACACATGAACAAGGTCTAGGAGGGTCCCCAATACAGAGTTTCCCTGTCTCAAAGAGGGCACATCAGCCTCCCTTCACTGACCAGGAAGTTCTTCAAGCCTTTGTGTTCTGGGCTATTATTGGCCTGTCCTGCATGATAGCTAAATCATGCCTCCTGAGGCTAGTTGATATAGGTTTACCAGATGAGTCTTCTTTGGTCTGGCCAGATCCCAATGCCAGCACAAATCCTTGGGTGTTGCCTGGAAGTCCCAGTCCAAGGCAGTCCAGTTGCTCCAAGGGTTATTTCTCAGGAACCAAGGACAAAGGCCATCTTACTTTGGGTAAAACTAAATTCTTTACCCCACAATAACATATCAACTCCATATACCTCTCTTCCAACTACTGTATTATTCTTTCAGTGTATATTTTTTCTTAATCTCACAATACATTATCATTATTGTTATTATTTTATTCAGTCTATTTTTATTTAGACTTACCCATATATTTAATCTTTTTTTTTTTGTTTTTCTTTCCTTATTGAATCTCAGAACTTACATTTGGAAACATTTTCCTTCTGTCCTTGAGAATTTCCCTTACTGAGAGCCTACTAAGGGTTAATTCTCTCAATTATTATCGTAAAATGTTTTTATTTTGCTCTCTCTTGAAAAAGAATTTCTCTGAGTATATTTTTTTTCTTACAATACAATGAAGATATTTTTTTCACTACCTTTTGAAGCCATTGTTGCTGTTGAGAAATCAGCTGTCAGTTTCAGGCTTTTGAAGATTATCCAGTTGCATTTAAGATTTTCTTTGTTTATAGTTTTCTGCAGTTTTGCCATAGTGTACATAGGTGTGTATTTCTTTTTATTTATCCTGTGTGGATTCAGTAGGCTGTAGAAAGGCATCTCTCAACAGTTTTGGAAAATTCACAGCAATTATCTCTTCGAATATTTCTTTACTTCTTTACCTCTCTTTCTGAGATGCCAATTACACATAAACTAGACTTTCTTATTCCCTGTCATGGATTGAATTGTGTCCTCCAAAAATGTGCATATCAATTTGGCTGGACCATAATTCCTGGTATTTTTGTCCACCATTTTGTCATCTGATGTGATTTCCCTGTGTGTTGTAAATCCTGCCTCTATGATGTTAATGAGGGGGGATGGGCAGAAGTGTGTTGATGAGGCAGGACTCAATCTACAGGACTGGATTGTGTCTTGAGCTAGTTTCTTTTGGGATATAAAAGAGAGACGTGAGCAGAGAGACCAGAGGATCTCATATCACCAAGAAAGCAGTGCCGGGAGCAGAGCGCATCCTTTGGACCTGGGGTTCCTGCACAGAGAAGCTCCTAGTCCCGGAGAAGATTCATGACAAGGACCTTCCTCCAGAGCCAACAGAGAGAGAAAGCCTTTCCCTGGGGCCGAAGCCCTGAATTTGGACTTTTAGCCTACTTTACTGTGAGGAAATAAATTTCTCTTTGTTGAAGCCATCCACTTGTGGTATTTCTGTTATAGCAGCACTAGATAACTAAGACACTCCCTTCTCATTTCTGAATTTATTTCATGTTTTTACATCTTTCTGTACTTCTCACCTATTGATAAAGCCACCGTAGTCCTCAGAGTGACATGTTTGCTTTTTAACACTATAAAGAGGTCTCTTGCAACAGATTTGCCTAATGCAATACATCATTTGTTTGTTTTTTACAATTTTTTTTATGGTACTTTAGATGAACATTCATGGAGCAAGTTAGTTTCTCATTAAATAATACACATATTGCCTTGTGGTATTGGTTGCAAACCCCACGACATGTCAACACTCTCCCCTTCTTGACCTTGGGTTCCCCATTACCATCTTTCCTGTCCCTTCCTGCCTTCTCGTCCTTGCCCCTAGGTTGGTGTGCTCATTTAGTCTCGTTTTGTTTTATGGGCCTGAACCTCAGGAGTGACTTTAGTACTGAGTTAAAAGGGTGTCTGGGGACCATACTCTCGAGGTTTCTCCAGTCTCTATCAGACACGTCATTTGATTTCTTGACCGCTGCTTCCATGGCATTTTTAATTTTATTTGTTGTAGTTTTTCATTTTTAGAAGTTTGATCTGGCTCTTTACCAAAACTTTAAGGTCACTTTTTATAGTCTCCTAGTCCCTACAGATAATTTCAAACTGATTGTTTATTTCTTTAAACACAATAAGCATAGTTTTAAAACCTGTTTCTGATCACTTCAACACCTGAAATCTCTGAAGATCTGCATTTGCTGGTTCATGTTCATGGTGCCTTTTTTTCTTTGTGTGCTTGCTTATTTTCGATTAATTTCTGCTTGCTGTTCTGGAAAACATATCTGTGGAAATATCTTAAAGCCTAAGATGTCTTCCTCCATAGAGGATTTATATTTATTTCTGCCAGGCAGTTGGGGACACTACATTATATAACTAATTTAAATAAAATAAATAAAACTCAGGTTGCAAATCCATATAAGTGCTGGCCTAGGCCACAAGTTTTTGGGGACAAGTTTTATTTCTTTTCTTTTTCTCCTTCGTTCTGCTAGGTACCAACATAACCTTCCCTGAATTTCCCCTAGAATTTACTCTGGTTCACCCTCCTTAATGTGGAAGAGTCTCTATCAGTGTCCCAAGCTTTGGTGGGCCCTACCCTTTGGTAACTCCTTACCCCACAATTATACCCAGGACCAAAACACAGATTGCTAATGCCCTCACAGCAAAAATGGCTTTGGAGCTCCAGAACTCCCATTCACCTGAATTTCCACTTTCGCTTAGATTTTGATCTGATAGTTTCTTACTATCCTGAAATTCCTTTCATGCTTTTAGGGAGCTATGTTTTACACTGTAGCCAGCATTTTTCCCTGTATTCAGCAGGTGAGTTAGTCCAAATAACCTAACCCATTAGTATAAGAAACAAATTCCAGCAATTATCCTTTTAAAAAACCCTCCCTGCACTTCATACCTACTACCACCCTGTCTTCTCCCCTTCATGGCCAAACTTCTTTAAAAAATTGTCTACATACGCTGTAACCATTTCCATCTCTTGTTCACTCTTCAACTCCTCCAAGTTGGCTTCTGCCTCCAATACTCCATAAAAACTGCTCTGGCCAAGGTCACCTATGAGCTCTACAATGTTATTTCCAATTGGATGTTCATTGTATTTGATCTTTGAAGCAGTACTTGAGAGTTAGTCATTCTTTTCTTTTGAAACATTTTTTTCTTGATATTCATGACACCATGTTGTTATGCTTTTATTCACATCTCCTTGTTTCCTCCTTAACTGATCTAGGAGTTAGTTGCAATGGGATTTAATGTAACAGTAAATGCTCTATATTCTGTTCTTGCCTTCGTTTTTAGAAATTATCTATGAAATTTTATAATAGAAATAGGTACCACAATCTATTTGTTCAAACTACTACCAAGAAAAATACAAAAAACGAAACCCACTGAGTTGAAACCCTGGTGGCATAGTGGTTAAGAGTTCAGCTGCTAACCAAAAGCTCAGCGGTTCAAATCCAACAGGCACTCCCTGGAAACCCTGTGGGACAGTTCTACTCTGTCCTATAGGGTCACCATGAGTCAGAATCGACTCGACGGCAACAGGTTTCAAACTGCTACAGCATTTATTCAATTGCATGTCTCCCTCTTATTACCTCATAGTAAGATCTCTTAGAACAGGACCACATGTAAAACATAAGTACTAAATAAATAGCTTTTGAATAAATCAATGAACAAATAAACAAACTACAGTTAATGTGCTGTTGACTTCACTTTCAATTCCATTTCAGCTTAGTTCTTTACGAGCAAGTGCAAGCCAGGACAAATTTTCAATGTTTTTACCAATAAAATGTAGGTACTAGGCATCTATTATTAACATGAAAGACCTATTCATCCAAAATTATATGGCGCAATGGATAAGCGCTTGGTTGCTAACCGAAAGGTCAATGGTTTGAACCCACCAGCCGCTCTGCAGGAGAAAGATGTGGTAGTCTGCTTCTGTAGAGATTTACAGCCTTGGAAACCCTGTGGGGCAGCTCTACTCTGTCCTGTAGGGTCACTGTGAGTCAGAATCAACTTGATAGTAATGAGTTTGGTTTTTGTTTGTCCAAATATCCTAATAAATAATACAGTTTATACAAATATCAAAATTAAATATGTAAAACAGGAAAAAATTACAGTGGTTTTAACTTGGGGGAGTAGGTTTAAGTCAAAAGTGAGAATTTTACTCTGCTAAAAACAGAAGTACAGGCTTCTGATCAGTAAGAAAGCTTTAGACTGGGAAGGGGCTTTCTAAGGTATAAAAGGAAGTTGAAGACAGCTTGTAAATACGAAAGGTTGGTGGTTGTAATCCACCCAGAGGTGCCTTTGAAGAAAGGCTTGGTGATCTACTTCAGAAAGATGACAGCCAATGATAGTCCTATGGAGCGGAAGTTCTACTCTGAAACACATGGGGTCACCGTCAGTTGGAATCTACTCTATGGCAAATGGTTTTGTTTGTTTGTTTTTTGGTTAGGAGAAACACCAGGGAGAAACTCCTGGTGTTCCTCAAGGCAGATGCTACCAGGGTTTCCATTTTTGACCTTTCTTAAGGTGGTGGGGACCAAACCCAAACCAAACTCACTGCCGTTGAGTCGATTCCGACTCATAGCGACCCTACTGGACAGAGAAGAACTGCCCCACAGGGTTTCCTAGGCTGAAATCTTTATGGCAGCAAAGTGCAACATCTTTCTCCCCCAGAGCACTGGTGGGTTCCCACCACCCACCTTTCGGTTAGCAGCCTAGCGCTTAACCACTTCGTCACCAGGACACCTTAGATGGTGGGGAAGGGCAATTAAATTGAATTACACTTAGGCAAAAAGTGCTGGCCTATTTCTCAAGTTAGAAATAGAGCCGCAGTATGAGTTCCAGGATCAATGTGTGAAAAGCACTCCCAAACAACTATGAAAGTTTCCTCCATTGACATATCGAAGTCTTGAACGTGGAAAAAAGAAATGGTGTTCTCCTAGAGTTAATTCAGATTTCTCTCAAATCTAAATAAAGACTCAAGAAAAATTCTGCTCTTAAACGGATGTAAGAATTCAATCCCTGTGGGCCGCCCTCCCCACTTCTGCCCCTCGGCTTCGGGTCCAAGAGAGATCCCTTCAGGTGCCCCAGGGCTCACCGAGTGGGCCAAGCGCCCTCACCTGCATGATGTTCCGCTCCGCCGCTCACGCGCCCACGTCACCGGCCTCTGGTGAGGCTCTCCCGACTTAGGCCACAGTACCCGATGACTCCTCAAGGCGGGAAGCGAAGCCCCCAGCCGGCGTAGCCGTTTCAAACGCCCGCGGGACGGGGAATCCGAGAACAAGGGCTCTCTATGGGCGTGTGCCGGGCGCAGCTTCGTTGCCAGGCAACGCGGAGGCATAGCTTTGGGGTGTTTGTGGGTACTAACGTACCAGGTCCGGTCACATCTATCTCAAGGACTGCCTTTCCTGTTCGCTGTTTGGTGCTTGTCCTGGTAGTCCTCCCACTTTTCCTTCTACCACCACCCAATCAACCAGTTACTTCCGAGCCTGTCTTTATGGAGAAATAGCAAAATCCTGGGGGAGAGAACTCTTCAGAGGAATAGTTCTTAGACTGGAGTCTATTGCTGATACTTGGATAGATTTTAGGGTATACCTAACTCCCAGTCCACATTGTACACATAATTTTGTAGTATGTGTTCATTTTTCTCCCCTCTGGAATTAAGGGCCACAGCTTTCATCAGATTCTCAGATGAGATCATAACCTCTTATTTCAATCTTCAAAACCCACTGACTTAAGGGACAGAGCTCTGGCCTTTGGTAGAAAACCAACACAGTTGGGTTCCTGGTGTTTAAGTTAAGGGAAGGATGTTTACTGGGAACTGCCAGGAGCTTGGGAAAAACATTTTATGTTTTTACCAAATAAGGTTATACACATGGTCACAGAGATATACTGATAAGATTTGGAAAAGAAGGGGAAAAATGAATTTAATGACACAGTTTAAACTTGGCTTCAGCATTGGACCACTCCACCTGTAGGGCACAGTGAATACTTCGTACAAATCCTATATTTCAAGTAGGCCGCATATCATGTTGTGTTTGTGCAAGAGACATTAATGTGTTAAATATTTAAAATGAACTTAATGTAAGGTTATTTCACATTAACCTTAATTTGTTTGTTTAAAAATATACCACAATTTTTGGGACCATGTTTTAATATTTCTTTTTCTCGTTTTTATTTTGATATCCCGAGAGTCCTAAAAAATGTAAGTGGTCTAAAACTCTCTGGACTTCTGAGATGCCCTGGGAACTGCAGCCTAAATTAATATTCAACTGCCTCTTCTTATCTTGACAATCCAAAATCCAGGCAAGTTGAATTACTGTGCACGGCTCTAGCTAATGACGTCCCATGCATCTGTGGCTTTGGAGCAGGACTGCCTCCCTCCTGTCAAGTCTCCATCTTGTCAAGGCAATTTTTGTTTGTTTATTTGTGTTTTAAGAATAAGAACAATGTACTTTTTATCCTTTTCTGCTCCTTCTTTCCTAACGTTCTTCACCTGAGTTAACAAGAAGTGAGAATCAGGGACTTTGTTGGCAAAAAGTTTAATTCACCAAATTTAACTTATAATGGGTTGTCAACATTAGTAAGCTAAAGGTTTGTTAGATTCTTCTCTGAAGAATCTAAAAGATCTAACCCTACCCACTCAAAGAGTCACCCCTCTCTATTCAGCCAGGAACCTGCTTAGTGGAAAAAATGAAGGTTGAGGAGGCAAATCAGAAGGGAGTGAGGAGAACCTAGAGTGGAGAAGAACCTCAACATCCATCTGAGGTTACTTCTGCATCCACTAAACATTGACTGGATGTAAAAAGTTTTCCAAGTGTGTTTGTGATCCTCTACTACTAAAGTTATTTTCTTTCTAGTCATGGACAAACCTGTTGCCTTTCAAGGAGCACTGGTGGTACAGTGGTTAAGCACTTGGCTGCTAATCAAAAGGTCGGCAGTTCGAATCCACTGTCCCCTCCTTGGAATCTCTATGCGGCAGTTCTACTCTCTCCTGTAGGGTTGCTATGAGTTGGAATCAACTCGATGGCAATGGGTTTTGTTTTGGTTTTCGTTTGGTTGCCTTTCAAATGTTGCAGGCTAAAGCAAACAATTTAAGATAAACTGAATACTACTAGTTGGTAGAAAAAGCTAGCCCCCTGATATATTTGTAGCAACCAGAAATTCATGTTATGGTATATAAATAAGAAATTGCTTATTGGATTATTGGATAGATTTTTATCAAATTCTACAGGCTAGTGCAGTTTTAGTTGGTATTCACATTTTAAGAATACCAACTATTCTGGTATTCTGGTCATTTATAAGAGCTGGAGATTTTGTCACTGACAAAATCCAAATGATGTTGTTACGTGCTGTAGAGTCGGTTCAACTCATAGTGACCCTATGTACAACAGAACAAAACACTGCCCTGTCCTGCACCATCCTCACAATCGCTGTTAATGTTTGAGCCCATTGTTGCAGCCACTGTGTCAATCGATCTTGCTGAAAGTCTTCCTCTTTTTCTCTGACCCTCTACTTTATCAAGCTTGATGTTCTTCTCCAGGGACTGGTCCCTTATGATAACATGTCCAAAGTATATGAGACAAAGTCTCACTATCCTTGCTTTTAATGAGCATTCTGGCTGTACTTATTCCAAAATCCAAATAGGATATACTAAAATAGCTCATTAAATCCCACCTCTCTACTAAGTGACTTTAGTAAAAATAGCAAAAGAGCATGTGGATCAGTACTCTCAAAAGCTGCAGGAATCTGAGAAACATCTTTATTTACAGACTTATTATACACTATTTATCATTAAAACACTAAGAAAAACAATATTATAAGATGCTTTTTTATTTTCAAGGAATTAAACGTTTATAATCTTAACCAACTTTTATGAGAATGTTTACAACACAGAGGTTCTCAGACATGGTAAACTTAGCAAGGATTGTTTTTTAGAAGAAAACAAAATGTCAGTATAATTTTTATTCCATAGCATTGCTTCTGTGGAAAATTAGTCAGCATCCTATAAAAAGAAAAAACTGAATTAGATTCAAGTGTGAGTATGTGAATGTGTGTATAATGTGTGTATATAGACATTTCTGTAAATATTTGTCATAGTATGATAAAATTGGCATCTGAGATATTTCCCAGCTGTTCTTCAGTCTGTATATTTCTGGCTATGTATTATTTAATTTTTTCTTTGATGAATCACTTATTCTGTATGCCCATATTTTCCAGGACTTAAAGTAAAACTGGTTTCCAAAAATTCATTGATACTGGTAAAATTTATAAATAAAATATTTCAAAAGTTGTGCAGTATTCCTGAGTATTATTTCCTCACATATTTTTAATTAAATTATCCTATTTTATGTTTGGAGCCCTGGTGGCGCAGTGGTTAAGAGCTAGGCTGCTAACCAAAATGTTGGCAGTTCGAATCCACCAGCCACTCCTTGGAACACTTTGGGGCAGTTCTACTCTATCCTGTAGGGTCACTATGAGACGGAATCAACTTGATGGCAATGAGTTTGGTTTTGGTTTTTTTAATTTTAATTACTTCCTAAGTAAATATAAATCACTCAGGACAGAGTAAGACCTTAGATAACCAGAGGAGAAAAACAAAGAAAAATGATTACAAACTGTTTCTATATTGGCAAAGTAAAATGAAGCCCTAAGTAAATTAGTCTATGCTCTTTTTCCCAACTTCAGAGAGAGATTTTTGCCAAATTGATTCAAATCATGGATTAAATTCCTTTTCATACTGTGAGCACTGTAATAGTATAATGTTAGGATGACAGACATTTGTTTCCATTTAACTTATTTTTGTTTACATTTTTTAAATGCCTGTATACATTTGTAATATTATAAAAGGTAGAGTTTCTTTACCATTAACTCTTTGTTCTGAGTTCCTTGGAAAGAAAAAAATATATAAAATAATATGTTTTTTCATATTCTTGATGGGAAAATAACTTAGCAGGCCTCTTCTGAAACAGAATCTAATACCAAATATAGTTAGAAAATTCAAGTACTTAATTATGCCCTATGAACATATTAAATTTTTCCTTCACTTTTAATATTTGTATCTTTTATTTCTTACTTGTCTAATTGAATTGGCTAATGCATTATTAAGAACTATGTTAAATAAAAAGTGACAGCATCTCCGTCTTGTTCCTGACATTAATGGAAACACTTCAAAGTGCTTCACTATCAAGCCTACTACTGACTCTGTTTGAGACTTTATATTAATAATGTCACGATTCATCTCTTTCTATAAGATCTTCTTTTAAAACATCAGAAATTTAAAACATCAGAAATGGAGTTTTATCAAAAACATCTATTGAGATGATTATATAATTTTTCTCCTAATGATAGAAATATTTTAATAGACATCCTAATGTTAAACCATCCTCGGGATGCTGGGGCAAACCTCACTTAGTGGAGCTATATAATTCTTGAAGTATACTGCTGAACACTATTTGTTAATATTTCATTTAAATTTTTGCATTGATATTTATGAATAGGATTGACCCACAGTTTCCTTTTTTAATAATATTTTGTTAGTATTAGTATTTGGTATTAGTATTATTCTGGCTCCATAAACAATATTTAGACATTTTCTTCTTTCTTTGTGCTGAAAAAATTCAAGCGCTATTGGGCCTAAGGATTTTTGAGGAGATAGTTTCCAGATAACATTTTCAATTTTTTCCCATGGTTATTGGTCTGTTTAGGTTTTTTTTTTTTTTCTTTCCTCTGAGTTCAATTTTGTTAACATCTACTTACTAGACAAACTTCCATGTTATCCAAGTTTTCAAATTATATGCACAAAGATTTGTAAAGTACTCTTTTATGATTTTCATTTCTTTTATATCTATTTATTTTTATTTCTCTCTTTTCATTTGTATTCTTGTATATGTATGCTTTTCCTTGATTGGGCTAGTTTATTTTATTAGGGTTTTTTGTTTTGGCAAAGAACCAGATTTTGTTTTATTTACCAATTCTTCTACTTTCTTATTGTCTAATTTATTAATTTCTCCCTTGATTTTTATAATTTTCTTCCTTCTGCTTTCTTGAGGTTTATTTTAATTTATTGAGTTAAATCTTTATTTTAATTTATTGAGTTAATTCTGTTTTGCTTGTAGTACTTAAAGGCTTAAATTTTCTACTGAATATAGCTTTGACAGAGTCCCATCAGTTTTTATACGCAGGGTTCTCATTACCTTTACTTTCTAGATATAGTACAACTTTAGTGTTGATATCTTCTTTAGTTAGAAGTGGTGGGTTTTGATTTTTGTTTCTGTCAGAAAATATTAAGAATTTTAATATTCATAAGGTAAATATATTTCGGGTTGAAATAAATTCTAAGAATGAAATACTTGGAAAAATGTTCAGCATAGAATCTGGATTTAGCATTACATGAAATTCATAGAATATACCTTTAAATTGCATTAATATGCTTTAAATTTATCAATCTGCTCTTGGTTTAATTTCAAAATTCATAGTCTAATACAGTATTAAGATTAACATATTTATGAAACATGTGGGGCCAGTCAAGAGCTACTAAGTGTCTATTGTATTCCCAGTACTGAATTAGAAACTGGGAGTAATAAAGTAAAAGTCATGCTTTCATGTCTTTCCAGTTTCTTAGTTCTCTTGCAATTGGTAAATCATAGCTTTTATAAATAAATAATCTTTGATGTAGGTTATCTGGAAGACAGAAAAAGATTCAGTCTGTAAGTTCTGGCCCATTGTGGTGGGAACTGATTACCACAATAAGAACCCAATTCCTGGCATATGCTACTTGAACAATAAAGGATGAGAAGGTCAATGTCTACACAATCAATGATGATGATTACTATTGTGGCATCATCTGAGGAATATATGACATGGGCAAAGCAAATATAGCCCCAAAATACTGGTATTTTTCCTTAATATAAAGCCCTCACAGCACTTATAATTGTAGTATTTATATAGAAAATCAATGTACCCATGCAATCATAATAGAAGTATATTCATCATAGTTTAATTTATGAATGTTACAGAAATTACAGAAATTCTCAAACTGGGTTGAAATGTGAAACACATACCATTTTAACTGAAACCTGCTGACCTTCTCCCATTGCGTGGCTGGAAAATAATAAATTGGAAATAAATCAGTATAACTAAGGAATGAAGCCTATTTCCATAGAAATGATATAGACCAGTATTTCTTTAGCTTTAATGTTCATCAGAATCATCTGGAAGGCTTGTTAAAACACAGCTTGCTGGGCCCCACAGCCAGAGTTTCTGATTTAGTAAGCCTGGGGCGGGGCCCTGTAATTTTCATTTTTAACCAATTCTGAGGTGATGCTGAAGCTGCTGAGGACCACACTACATCAGATACTATTTGATTTTGCTTATTTCTTTGAAGGTACTAAAATTTTAAAACAGATGCCCACAATTTTAATTTCATTTGAACCAAAATTAACTTACTGGAGTCACGGTTGTTCAGTATTATTTCTTCCTGCTATCAGTCTTGCTCCTTACTTCAATCCTTTCTCCAATTTGCTGTTAGTTATTTTCCAAAATGCAAATCTTACCCTATGACTCCCCTTAGCCTTTACACTAAAGTTGAAATTTCTTAGCTAAATATTTCATTAAACATTTCCTGTTGATTCTTCAGGATTCAACCCAGAAAGCTTTTCCTATACCTCCTTTACTCCCCAGCCTGGGTTAGGTGCCTTTCTTTTGGAGAAAGCAGCCCCTGTATTAAAGGTACATTTAGCATAGTACTTTGTATTTGTTTACTTATTTATATCCTCCACTATGCTGTAAATTCCTAGAGCTTAAAAGTGGAATCTTATCCACCTTTATATTCCCAGCCCTCGGTACATTGCCCAGCACCCAGTAGAAGTTCAATAAACAGTGGCTACGTGAGAATGAATGAAAACTTTCTGGTAATGTATTAAGGATGCACATATTTTAGAAAGTATAGCTGCTTCAAAAGAAACTCATGTTTCATAGACAGTTTTGTCATACAAGATACGAAATGCAATTACAAAGTTTTGTCTACCTACAGCCTCTACTTTAGTTGATTCTTTTTATTTTAAGAACTTGTGAAAGTAGTCATAACTCTTCCAATCTACTGAATCAAAACTTTAGTTAATGATTCTTTGGAACTTAAAGAGTAATGTAACGTTAAGACACTCATTTCCTGTACATAAATTGTCATGGTTATAAACTGTGAAGTAGGTGAATGTCACTTGCGGTGTTTACAAACATGACTAGTGGATCCGAGAAGAGATCAGAGATGTGGTTATATGAAAACAATAAAGTAGTGAGCAAAGTGAATCTCAGACTATAACATTTAATGTTAAATAAGTATAAATAAATGTCAAAACTTAACTGAAACTTATGAGTTAGTGTAAATAAATGCACAGTGAAAGTATTTTTCAATTTTGATACTGTCGATTTTTTGAAAATACAATACGTGCACACCCTGAATAGAAAGAACCCCCGACTTCGACTTGCTACAGGACCTTGAAATTCTTCCTGGAAGAGAAAATGAGGGTATTACAAATCAAATAATACTAAAAGCAAACATTTATTTGAGAATGTAGTGAATATCAAAGTAATTTCCAATTATAATAACTAAACAAAGAGGGAATCAAGGACTTCCGTATATAATTCATATCAGTACAGAATCTTTGTATCTACACCTGAAGAATTTTCAACATCCAGCAGTAACAATTATCAGTATATTGTATTTAAAAACAATTCCCTTATCAATATAGCAGATTCTGTTTTCAGAACATTTGTTAGTTGTACATGTATTCACCAATAAGTAGAAAAAAAAAATGACAGACACTTGATAGATAATGAACTATATTTAAAATCACCTTTTAGCATTTTGTTAGAGTAAAATAATTTCTTTAAAATACATATTGTGTGCGTATACATAACACCTGAATAGGGAGAAATAGAAAATAGAATTCAGAGAGCTAAAAAATATTACACAATATTTCTATAGGAATGTAGATTGAAATTGAGTGACAACTTTGGTAAACTATGCTTTTTCAATGATACTTCAGAAGATATTTTCCCAATATAATTACATGTCTAGAAGTGGTAATGAAAAAAAGTACCAAACAGGAACTAACCAATTACCCATAATGGCTGCATTTTGTAGTGTTTCTTTTCTTAAAACATTTTATTTTAAACTTAATATAAAATAACACTTTACAATTTCTATACAATTGGCTCTTGTAGCTTTCCATTTTCATTAACAACTACTTATCATAAAAGTATCATCAGGCTGGCAATTACCATGAAATGTATCAGTCAAGACATTTTTCAGTTATTCTATTAACATAAGTAGGATCATATTTTTAACTTCTAAGAAATGTTCTGAGATCTACTAAAATACTGAAATTCTTGCTTTACAACAAAAATATCTTAAATTCTGAAATATTTGTTCCTAATTCCACCTTTACTATAACCCCCAAATTACTTAAAAGATTGAAAAATTAGTGTCTAGAAATGTAGACATAGAAACTATATACTTATAAATGCCTAAATAAAAAAGTTATGACATATATTTAAAAAAAGAAAGAAAAAGGACAAAATGTAACTTTCAACGTATGGAAAATTTAAAGCTTTCAAATACAAAGCCCAACCATACAAGTCATTTAGAGTCTTATCACTGAAAACAGAGCAATATCTATAGGAATTTTTGAAGGTAAAAAAAGATATAAGGGATGGGAGAAAATGATGTCTAGCTAACAAAATTCAAGGGAAGTATTTGAATGCACTAAGATCTGAAAACTCACTTTCTTCAAGAACTCAAAATATTTCACTATCAAAAATATGTCTTAAGATGAGATGACTTAAGTCCAGCAAAGCTAATACTCCACTGTAATTTTTTTTCTATTCCTTTCTTACATTCTTTTCTTTCATAGGTTCCTTAGTAAACTTAGCTTGCTGCAAAATACTTTTAGAATTGATCACTTCTCCAACAGGATATACTATTAGGTCAGAGTTCCTGTTTTCATCCACTTGTCCGAAATATAGATGATCTCACTCAAGGTAGGAAATTCAGATAAAGTGCCAACTGGCTACACAACTGAATGTTTAGCTATGGTTGTGTAAATAATGACACTGAAGCAATGTAGTCAAACTGATAATTTGTGTATTTTAAGAAACTGGATCTTTAAACTGAATTCTTAGACTTTTCATAAGTCAAAGAAGCACTTCACAAAGTAAATGTTAAGCAATTCAAAACAACATATATCTAAACCAAAAGCTAAGAAGTGTCCTGAATACAACCAAACACTTCGAGGGACAGAGTAGCAGGGGTGGGGGTCTGGGGACTGTTGTTTCAGGGGACATCTAGGTCAACTGGAATAACAAAGTTTATTAAGAAAATGTTCTGCATCCTACTTAGGCGAGTGGTATCTGGGGTCTTAAAAGCTAGCGAGTGGCCATCTAAGATGCATCAATTGGTCCCATCTCACCTCGAGCAAAGAAGAATGAAGAACACCAAAGACACAAGGAAAATATTAGCCCAAGAGACAGAAAGGGCCACATAAACCAGAGACTGCATCAGCCTGAGACCAGAAGAACTAAACAGTGCCCAGCTACCACCAATGACCACCCTGACAGGGAACACAACAGAGAGTCCCTGATGGAGCAGGAGAAAGGTGGGGTGCAGAACTCAAATTCTAATGAAAAGACCAGACTTAATGGTTTGACTGAGACTGGAGGGAACCTGGAAGACATGGCCCTCGGACTCTCTGTTAGCCCAAAATTAAAACTATTCCTGAGGCCAACTCTACAGACAAAGATTAGACTGGACTATAAGACATAAGATGATACTCGTGAGGAGTATGCTCCTTAGCTCAAGTAGATACCTGAGACTACATGGGCAGCTCCTGTCCGGAGATGAGATGAGAAGGCAGAAAGGGACAGGAGCTGGTTGAAGGGACACAGGAAATCCAGGGTGGAAAGGAGGAATGTGCTGACACATTATAGGGAGAGCGACTAGGGTTACATAACAATGTGTGTATAAACTTTTGTATGAGAAACTAACTTGAGGAGTAAACTTTCACTTAAAGCACAATAAAAAAAGAAAAAGAAAAAAAAAGAATTAAAAGAATGAAGAAACCTTGAGGAAAAAAAAAGCATATATTACTTCTAAAAAGTTTGATGACAACTGAATTTTTTTTTAATTCTAAAAATTTAAGGGGCTATTACAATTGCTCTTACATTTCTCCTTAAAGTTGGCAGGAGATACTATCTTCTTTGATGGAAACTTAGTTTAAGAATGTGAAGAATTTAGGGAGGAAATAGTGACCATAAAAATAAATTTTGCCTGAGTTGTATGCATTTTAAGAAGTATTTAAAGACTTTAGTGGCTTTAAGAAGAAGAATGAAATTTATATGGTGTTTAAATTTAGGAAATTATTTACCTGAATTCAACTTTTAATAATATGATAGCATTAATGATTAGACTATAAAGGGAATGGCATTGTGGAAAAAAAAATCTTTTTTTTGACAAAGACTTAGAGGTCAGGGAGTCCCTAGGTGGTGCAAATAGTTAAGCACTCAACTACTAGCAGAAATGTTGGTGGTTCAAACCCACCTAGAGGCACCTCAGAAGACATGCTTAGCAATCTGCTTTTGAAAGGTCACAGCCTTGAAAACCCTATGCAGCAGTTCTACTCTACACACATGAAGTCACCATAAGTTAAATTTGACTTGACAATAACTAATAACTACAAAAAGACTAGAAGTCAGAAGACTCTGTTGTAACCTCTGATCTCACTAGTTCAGTATGATTTTGAGAAACCCCTTTAACTATTCTGAGTCTTATTTTCCCTTTTGTAAACTAGAGATAGTAATACTTGCATTATCCACTTGATAGAGTTCCCAAAGAAATAAAATGAGATACTATAAGACTGAAATCTATAACGGTTTACAACAATGCAGGGCATTACTTAAAAATACCTAGACCTCTTTGCCAGGAGACCAGAACTTGATGGTGCCCAGCTACCACTACTGAACATTTTGATCAAATATTCTATGGAAGAATCCTGATCAAAAGGGGGAAAATGTAGCACAGAATTTCAAATTCTCATGGACTCCAGACTTTCTCGAACCATGGAGGGTGGATGAAACCCTGAAACTATTGCCCTGAGATAATCTTTAAACTTTAAACCAAAAATATCCCCTGCAGTCTTCTTAAAACCAAACAACAGTTTAGCTTAACTAGTAAAAAATGTCTGCCTTAAGCATTGTGCTGTTTTAAGATCCACCTATATGGGATCAAATTGACAACAGCAACTTGAAAGATTAGACAGAAAACTTAGGGGACAGTGAGTTTATGTTAATGGAGGAGGAACAAGTCAGAAAATGAGGGTAAGAATGGTTGCACAACTCAAAGAATATAATCAATGTCACTGTATTGGTAGAACTTGTTGAATTGGTGTATGTTGGTGTATATTCTGCTGTGTATATTCTCAACAACAAAAAAAATAAATAAAATAAATTATGTAAAAAACCCAGAAATTTTCAGCATTGGAAGAGTCAGGATTCTTTTTAAATGACAGTAAAACTCCTTAATTTCTAGTTTAAAATGTTTTAACTCAGTTATATTCACCTTAAACATAGATACTGGATTTGTGCTACATTTTTGTTAATTGCGGAAAAGCAAAATACCTACATTAGGTTTCTGATGTATTTACTCCATGAGCCTTACTCTTACTAACATTTTAATAGTTGACTAGAAAACTTAACATCTTAGCTATTTGCTACCCTGGCTACAGAGAGGCGGTCAACTGTCCTTTATTTGTTCTCCTAGTTCCACCTAATGACACAATGCAATGTCCTTTCTTAAAACAAGAACAGGTTTCTCACTGGGAGAATCATTACCCTTAGAAGGAAGTACATCCCAGCTTTCTTCACTGCCCACAGCTTGAGATAGAAAAGAGATAACTTGTGGAGGGGGAACAATTCTCTTCTTCCTAAGTATGAAAACACCTCTGCAAATAGATGCTCTTACATAGGCTAACTAGGTGCTGGTGGGGTGCTTATCCTATAGAAGAATACTTAGTAAACCACCACAACTGGGAATTAACTGAAAGGGCTGTCCCACACAGACTGGCAGAGCAAGCATGCAGTTTACATTACATACGTCTACCTGGAATCTCTTCGTTCTTCTCTCATGCAGTTGAGGAATGAGCTGCAGCAACGGATGCAGGACAGATGACTGAGAGGACACGAATACACACACATGAAGAGCACAATAGCTTCTCAGCATTGGGCATAAAGACAGTTTCCTACTTTATGTGCTCACACATAAAAAGAAAGATGTTATCTAAGCCCTTTGTGAACACTTCAAAGAACCCTGGAGAATAAGCCCAAGAGAGAGAATAAAATTCTCTCTATGCTAGAATCTTTGTCATTATGTTGAAGAAGCACTTTCCTGGGAGCCTCAACTTTATCATCAGCTGACAGAAAGTAAAACACCTCGTTGCATCTTTGAGAGGCAAAAAACAGTCTGTATGCTTCTGGACTTAAAATGATTCGGGACAGATGAAACCAACTCTGTGAGAATTAGTCTTCTATTATGAAATTATTTATCTTGAATATTATACAGCACATAATCTCCTTTATAGATTACAAATTATATTTAAAATTGAAATGTATGGAGCAGGATAACAGGGGACACAAAATATGGCAATGTGTAATGGTGAAATATGTGACTAAGATGCTTTGTTTTTCAAAATGTAAAGACGCCGAGCTGAGGAAAATGAAAGCATGTTTGAGACACGTAGCTACCTGAGATGGTTTCATTATAAAGAAATGACTTGAATTGAGCCTTCTCAGTGGTATTAAAATTGCTTATCAAATGGATTACTTTAAGTCCTATGTAATGGCTTTCTGTTAACTGATTCAACTTGCATTTGGTTTGAAGTTAGTATAATCTAACTGGCAATTCCTCATAGGTAAGAATATTCAATGTGATAAACATTTAAAACTGCGTTTAAGTTTACAGTTATGTTTCCACGGGTCACATATGTTTAAATACACTATTCTCCTCAGTTCCTAAATTGGCCATATCAAAAAAAAACAAAAAACCAACCAACCAACCAACCAAACTCGTTGCCGTCGAGTTGATTCTGGCTCATAGCGACCCTGTAGGACAGAGTAGAACTGCCCCATAGGGTTTCCAAGGAGCAGGTGGTGGATTCAAACTGCCAACTTTTGGTTAGCAGCCATAGCTTTTAACCACTGTGCCACCAGGGCTCCAAAAAAATTGGTCCATAGTAAACCAAAAAACCAAATCCATTGCCATTGAGTCAATTCAGACTCAAAGTTTAAAAGAATAAATAAAATTTTAAAATCTTAAAAAAACACGATAGTCAATTGATAACTAAGTATTCAGACTGAAACACTAAAGTAGGTTGGTTAGCATTTTTTTTTAAATCCATATATACAAAAACTACCACTAAAACACACACGATTTAGAAGTGAACTGAATTTTAAATATTGGATTCTGGCTAATCTTAGAGTGTAAAACTCACATTAAATGTCTAATTACTTAACAAGGCGACCTTAGGAATAGAATTTTTCTAGTTACATTTAATTACACTTTTTACAATTATCTTTTAAAATAATTCTTAAAATGCCTTTGGATAAAACTATTTCTCCCTCGTACTAATCACCATCTGAAACATACTGTAAATATGTTTTACTTATTTATTCTTTTTTTGGCTCCAGAATATAAGCTTCATGAGAGTAGGGATTTGTTTTTTAAATTTTCTAGGTTTTTTTACCGCTGTATTTATAGTACATTCAGTTGTGCCTGGCATATAGTAGATACTCAGTAAATAACTGTTGAATGAATGAATGAATTTAATGTTCATGTAATTATTGACATAGAATAAATTAATAGATAATAAAATTTGAATTCCATTTGTTCATCCACATATACATTTTTAAGTAAAAAAAACATGAATTTTGATCTAGTGCTACTAAACTGTAAAAACAAGTTTTTAAAAAAATAAACAGTAGAGATTACTCAAAAGTAGTTTTACAACTTACCACAACATTTGAATTGCCCAACTTCTGTGTCTTTGAATAATGAAATAAGAACTGTTAAAAAAAAAAAAAAAAAAGAGTGAGCTTTACTATACATGATTAGTGGTTTTTTTGATTATTATTATTTATATATTAATGAAAATCACCTTACCCTTTTGGTATTATCTTTTTTATCTGGTTCCTGTTGAAAGGAGATACATATAATTTAAAAAAACACATCATATATGATATGTATACATTGTATAAAATATGAAAATGGAATTGGTTAGACATATGTTACTCTAAAAATAACATGAGAAATTAAGTAAATAACCCAAACAAACCCGTTGCCATTGAGTCGATTCCAACTCATAGCGACCCTATAGGACAGAGAAGAACTGTGCCATAGGGTTTCCAAGGAACGGCTAGTGGATTCCAACTGCCGACCTTTTGGTTAGCAGTCTTAACCAACGCACTACCAGGGGTCCTTAAATACTGCTTATGAATAATTAGAGATGTGGACAAAGATCATTACTGTATCATTATTCTTAAGAGTAAAAAACTGGAAACATCCTGAATGTTCAATAGTGGTGAAATGGGTAGTAATGACGTAACCACACGATGGAATAGTCAGAGAAAAAGACTAGAAGAAATCACATCAAAATGTCAGTAGTTGTTATCACTAAATGATAAGATTATGAGTTATTTTGGCTTTCTTCTATTATTTTTTCTATATTCCTCTCTCCCTCCAAAAATCTCTTAAAAATAAACAGTCATATCATTCCTTTCGTTGTTGTTGTCCTCTCTTGTTCCCATTTGCTTTTAATACAAAAGCAAGATCATGGATAAACACCATTGTCAATATGCTTCCATTTTATGTTAATTATGGAAAAAAGTCAATTAATTTTTGGGGAGGGAATTTCATCATTTAAAAACACTGGGAAAATCTAGTTATAAATACTTATATTATTTAGTTTCAGAAACCATTCATACCTTCAAACTATCAAAGTTTCTTTGAATTATTGTATATGAAAATTATGGAAGTAAGAGTATACACCAATGATAACAGGTAAAATTAGAATTGCTAATGACAAATGTAATTCTAAACTTGAGGCTTTTATTCCTTGATAGGGTAGTTTTAAAATAAATTTGTTTATAAGACATAGAATATAAAATGAGGTATGGTACATGATACCATTTTTCAAGTTCCTACCTATCCTCACTTCAGGACAAAAAGTTCTTCAAGGAATCAAATAATTTTAATAAGAAACCAAATCACCATAGTAAGACTATCAGTTTCAAACTGACATTGACAATTCAGTTTGTTTTTTATTTGCATTATTTATGTCCTTCTCTCTAACAAAGTACAACGTCCTAACCTAGGAGCCATATCATATATACTTACTAGCTTAGAAAGATGCATCTGTTCTCCAATTGTAGTATGAATCAGGGAGGAAAATAAAGCCAGCATAACCCCTAATTTCCCCCATCAGAAATGGAACACATCTTACAATTGACGGGGCATAGGATTTCCCAATTAGATGACTATAAATTCCATTAATATGACCCCAAGTTCTCGAGATAGTAGACGAGAATTATCTTAGGTGAAGGGAAGGACAGCACACACTACAGGGGAAGTCAGCACAACTGGACTAAACCAAAGCTGAGAAGTTTCCTGAATACAACCAAACACTTTGAGGGATAGAGTAGCAGGGGCAGGGGTCTGGGGACCATGCTTTCAGGGGACATCTAGGTCAATTGGCATAACAAAGTTTATTAAGAAAATGTTCTGCATCCTACTTTGGTGAGTGGTGTCTGAGGTCTTAAAAACTAGCGAGCAGCCATCTAAGACGCATCAATTGGTCCCTACTCACCTGGAGTAAAGGAAAATGAAGAACACCAAAGTCACAAGGAAACTATTAGCCCAAGAGACAGAAGGGGCCACATAAACCAAAGACTGCATCAGCCTGAGACCAGAAGAACTAAACAATGCCCAGCTACCACCAATGACCGCCCTGACAGGGAACACAACAGAGAGTCCCTGATGGAGCAGGAGAAAGGTGGAGTGCAGAACTCAAATTCTAGTAAAAAGACCAGACGTAATGGTCTGACTGAGACTGGAGGATCCCCAGAAAGCATGGCTCCTGGACTCTCTGTCAACCCAAAAATAAAACCATTCCCAAGGCCAGCCCTTGAAACAAAGATTAGACTGGACTACGGGACATAAAATGATACTCGTGGAGTGTGGTTCTTAGCTCAAGTAGATACATGAGACTAAATGGGCAACTCCTGTCCAGAGGTGAGATGAGAAGGCAGAGAGGATCAGGAGCTGGTTGAACGGACACAGGAAATCAGGGATGTAAAGGAGGAGTGTGCTGTCACAGTATAAGGAGAGCAATTAAGGTCACGTAACAATGTATGTATAAATTTTTGTATGAGAGACCAACTTGAATTGTAAACTTTCACTTAAAGTATACCAATAAAAAAAGAGAAAAAAAAAATATGACCCTAAGTTCTCAGTTGTCAGAGACACTGCAGTATTTGTTTCTTATTTAAAATCAACATATCCTCTACTACTTTCCTCTTAGCTTGTTCCTAAATTGGTCACATTTTCTTCAAGGAGGAATTCCAAGAAATCACTGAGCAATTCTTTGCCTACAAACAAAATACTATTTTAGCCTTACCTGAGGCTTTGGTAGAATCCCCATAATCATAAAGCAAAGCTCCTCCAATGCTTTGGGTGCCTAGTGGAAATGAGAAGATACATGGACCATGCTCTGGTTTCACAACATTTGGATAGAGGATATAATTATGGAATGTTAGTAGCACAAGGATAGTCCAACTACCTGGAATAGAATCCTTCTGTGGTCCATTAAAACTGTGTTGGAATCCTTCGATTTCTCTTATGACAAAAACTTGGCTGCTAAAAATAAATCTTACTTTGGACCAGATAAAATGCTATGTACTGTACATATGCACTGATTAAGGCTTCCACTGTCGTTCACACACATAGTTTTTTGTATTCACTAAGATTTCATGAAATTCTATGACTAAGTAACCAGAGCAGTACCAAAAGAGGGATTATTCTTTCCAGTTTGTAGCAAAGTCTGCATCTACATGCCAACGCTGTGAGCCTGGATGAATATTACTCATTATTGGCTAATTTGAAAATCCTGCAATTGCTTGCAAACAATGGGAGTTGGAAGAATCCCTGCATGGTGCACCTAATCTGAGTACTACCCTTCCTGGATGCTGACTGCACACCCTAGGATTAGGTTTTTCAAAGCATTCAAGAGCAGAAGTAGGGCAGGGCTCCTTGTGGTTAGCAGCCAGCTGGGTGTGGTAGGGAGCAGCACAAATGGACAAGCACGGGCGAAACCTGCTTTTGCACAGCATTCAGCAGAGTAGTACCATGGACAATTGATTACTTAATAAATGCATTTTGGATGTAATGAGGAGCTGGAACAGTGAGGGGAGCAATATAATTAGTGGTTAAAAGCATGGACTAAGGAGCTGGACAGCCTGCACTTCTATAGCAGTGCAAATTCCATTTCTGCTATTTATTCGCTGTGTTACCTTGGGCTGGTTACCTAATCTCTCTAGACTTCAATTTCTTCAGCCATAAATCAGGGATGACAACATCACTGCAGAGAGTTCTTGGAAGGATTAAATGTAGGCAAAGTTCTTAGCACAGTGCCAGGTACATAGCAATTAGTTAACAATAGAAGCTTTAAAAAAATGTGTCACCTGCAAAGCTTGATTTACATCTGCAATCACTCTTAACTTAGAAGATACACCACCTCAAGAGTTAAAAGGGTTGTTCAGGGCTGCTTATACTCTCATCCTTTGAACAACATGGTTGGCTTAACAGGGTTGGCTGTGGTTAGGGATACAGTTGGAGTTATGAAACAGTTTCTCTGTGAATCCTTCTCAGCATCAGAGATCTGCTTTGTTCTTTTCCATTTATTTGCCTGCCATGCAAATTGTTGGGATATTGATCAACAATATTTGATGGTGCATATTTATGTAGTACTTCAGTAAATCACAAGCACTTTCATATGCATAATCCCATTCTGTCCTTACAACACAGCTGTGAGATATATAGGACAGAAATTGTTATTCTCATGTGTAGAGAGCAGAAGTAAGGCTATAAGAGTATAAGAGATTAAGTCACTTGCCCAATACCACATGGCTAGTAGTTGGTAGAGTGTAGCCCAGGAACGAGGTCCTCTGACCTATAGATAGTCCATTGGAATTGACTGTTTAACCTATGCTGGGAGTTCGATGGGAGAAAAAGTAAAGTGTGAACACTGATACATCCTTTACCACTTTTTCCCCTTCAGGGATGGGTATATAGATCACCCTATAAAAATCTAGAAATAAATCCCCTCAACTTCCTTTTACAGCCCATCTAGAAATGCTGCAAAATAAAAACAAAATATGTACTGATGTTATGTGTCAAAGATGCAGCTCTTAACTCAAAGAAGAATAAATTCAGAAATATCAGTTTCATCTTAGAAAACAGCTTCTAAACAGGATGAGGCTTGGGCAACAAACAAAAGAGGCTTAAAAATGAAAGCACTTTCCCAGCTCCTCTTCACAAGAAGCCTTTATTCACTGAGCTACAACTATTCTTTAAAATTTTTCTTAAACTAAAAATTTCATATTTTACTTTTTAACTTATGGGTCTTTCATTTTCTTTTTGGTAAAAAAGTTTTAAAACTTTGTTCTAATAATTACATAAATAATAAAATAATAATGTGAAAATTAATGGTGTTTTAGAAATTGTATCCCATACCAGTTGCTGTTGAGTCAATTCCAGCTCATAGCAACCCTACAGGACAGAGTAAAACTGCTCCATAAGATTTCGAAGGCTGTAAATCTTCATGGAAGCAGACCGCCACATCTTTCTCCCGTGGAGTGGCTGGTGGGTTCAAACTGCTGATCTTTCAGTTAGCAGCCGAGCAGTTAACCACTGCACTGCCAGGGCTCCTTAAAATTTTATCAGTTGATGAAAAAGATTTAGTAGTAATTTAGTCTTCTGAAAGGTACATAGTATCCAAATCCAATAAAAGCTTAGTTTATCTTGATGGTGTTTAGATGTGTGCTCTAAAATTCACCCTCCTACTACTGCAGAAATAAACGTAATTCTGGGATGTTCCTAAATTTTTAAATGAAATGCCAAAGCTTGTATGGTGAATAAAATCCATCACATGTTTTGTATCAGTCAACATTCTTTGAGTAATTTCAGATATTCTTCATAAAAGTCATCTATTTTGATCCTGGTCTTTCTTTATCACCTAATGCCTCTAAACTTCCTGCACATGATCCTCTGCAGATTGAGGAACAGGTTAAGGTAGGACAAATACAGCAGACTACACAAGACTGCTTCTCCAAACTAGCCAGGATGACACTTTGGAAGGACTGCGGGAGTGAACAATGACCAGGGTACCTTGGCCAGATCTTGTAGGGGGTACACCCCAGTCATAAAGCTCATTGCTCTGGAAGGGCTAGAGCCAGGAACCTCTACTGAGCCCTCTTCTCTGTCCAGGAGACTGGTGGTAGAAGAGTCAAGGCACTAAGACAAACTCTGTTCTACCTTCGCTCAGAGATAGAGCTGCAGACAGAAGCAGCATCTTCCAGTAAAGACAGTGTAAGGAGGAAACGATCCTCTTGTTTCCATGGAAAGGAGCTACACTAATATCCTGGCCTTTCTGCCCAGCCCTCTCTTTGCTCTTTCCTATGGGAAGAGAAGTGAGTTGTCCAATAGGTGAACTGTGAGAAGGAAATTGGGCATGCTCAGTTCAGCCCTTTCCTCTCTGGGAATCAGCAGTCTGGTCTGCAGTTCTTGTCTGGTCTCTGCCCTGTGGCAGAAAACTTGACTTTGGCGAGAGGCCCAGAATCATGTTCTGAGACTCGCAGGTAAGTTTAATTCTGGGGGTAGTTTTAACAAACACACTTGGCATTAGATCTAAAGCCACATTCACCAACCGACTCTTCAGTTATAATGATGATAGTTTAATCTCCATATGTCTGACTCAGTAAATCTCGCTCTTCAGTGGGTTTCAGATTCAACTTGGTGAGAGGTATATCTGCCACAAAATATAGCAATATATACATTATTTTTTAACTTAACACAGAATTTAATTTTGAAATTATCATTTTAATTTGACATTACACGATTTCCAAAATATGCATATATTATCCACAAATTTATTTTATTTGGAGATAAAAGCTTACAACATAAGCCCATAGCATCGATTAATACCTGCAGAGGCTATAATAATTTCTAATATGTTGACATGTTTTGATAAATCCATAAAGCAATGACAGGTCCAAATGGAGAAATGAGTATTTCAGCATTACACAAATGCCTACATTATTACAAAACACCTCTAATTGGAATTACCTGAGGCCAAGACTCAGTAAACAGGAAAGATGAACAAGTATCATCTATCTGTAGAAAACAAAAATGCCAGTTACTCCATCAACAGATGAATGGATTAACAAAACGTGTTACCTGAACACAATGGAATACTACTCAGCTATAAAGAGAATGGAGTCCTGATGCATGCCACAGCATGGATGAAAACATTATGCTGAGCAAAATAAGTCAGTCACAAAAAGACAAATACTGTACGATCTTACTGATATGAAATAAGCAAATATATAGAAAAATCTAAACCCGTTGCCGTTGAGTCATTTCCGACTCATAGTGACCCTATAGGACAGAGTTCGAGAACTGCCCCATAGGGTTTCCAAAGCTATAAATCTTTATGGAAGCACCTCATCTTTCTCCTGCTAAGCAACTGGTGAGTTCAAACCACCGACCCTTTGGTTAACAGCTGAGCACTTAACCACTGCGCCACCAGGGCTTCTTAAATATATAGAAACCAAAGTTTATTAGTGGTTACCAGGGGCCAGACGGAGGGGGAAAGGGTAGTTTTTGCTTAAGGGGCATTGAGTTTATGTTAAAGGTGTTGGAATAACTTAGAAAAGGATAGCAATAATGGTTGCCTAACTTGAAGAATGTAATCAATGTCACTGAATTGTACATGTAGAAATTGTTGAATGGTGTATGTTTTGTTACGTATATTTTCACCTTAATTTTTAAAAATGCTAGTTACATCCTGGAAAGAGACAGAAAATAGCAGAAAATTGACAGAATGAGGCTTTATTAATTTGGTAGTTTACAAATTCAAGTTATTATTTAGCATTAATTGAAGTTGTGACAGCTTAAGACTCTTGATTTGGGAAAGAGGAGACTCTTAAACTTTCTAAAAACATCCTGGAATTGGGATTTCCCCAAGATTTGCCCCTAGCAACAGGGGTATGTGTTTCCAATAATAATGATAAGGATCACTAGAGAGTATAAAGAGGCTTCATACAGTGAGGGAAAAATGTTTGGGTACTATTCAGCTTGAGAAATGTGAGAGGTGACTAAAGTATGGCCTCTAAATTAAGGAGCATGCCGTTATCATGCGGTTTTGTTTTTTTTTTTAACCACACATGAATGTCATCACATCATCTAAATTAACATAACTGCATACAGTGAAAACTTACACAACATAGGCAATCTACGAATTCGGTAACATGGAGTCAGCATTAGAAAAGAGTTCTACTTTATAATGAAGGTTTATTGAGCTGGAGTTGGCAACTGGCTGTTCTCGTCCTTTAACCTAAAAAGAAAGCTGGCGAGAGAGACTTTAAACTGTAGTATAAGAGATTTATATTAAACATTAAAAAAAAAGAATTCTGCTAAAAAGTTATGCACTAAGCTGGATGTCTGGAGTTGTTTTATGGCATTTATTTTTCTGGAGGCCTTTTAAAGTGTGACTGGAAAAAAAAAGGGACTGATTCTTGTCTGTTTGGGATGATTTAGGTTGAGTCCTGTTTATGGCATAATGTCTCAAGGCCCGCTTCCTGTCCCAAAATTCTTCTGTTTAGCAGTTTAATTTCCATTTTCACACCACACTGAGAGGGGGATTATTATATTCTTCAGTCATAATCTCCCAAGCTTTTTATTGCTTATTGCTTCTTATTCCGAGCTGAACATAGCCTAAAATGCATGGTCCTCTAATTTTGAGAATAACCGAGTAACAAAGGTATAAAAAGTTATAGAAAAGCATAAGCTATGTCTCCTCCTTTTTATCCTTACAAAACGTGTCATCTTCTCTCTGTGTATCACAGATACTTGGGGAATTGTTTTGTTCCACTCATCCCCTGTACCTGCCCTCCTGCTACCTCTTCCATGTGACACAAGCCCAGAATTATAGACACAAAGGCACACATGCGCACAAACACACAGACTGGTAAACTTCTTGAGGGAAAGGACTATATCATATCTAACTTAAACAGAGTAAGTCTTCAACAAATATGCTTTAATTAAACCGAATTGAACTTGTGGAAGAAAATAAAATGAGAAGTCAATAGAGAGGGGAAAACCCAAATACATCATTTTAAGCTTTGAATTTTGACCAATGCTAAATATATCACCTCCAGAAGTTATCTTCTTTGTTCTAGTAGGGTAGCAGGAAGCGGTTCCTCCTGAAAGGTTTATGGCTCTTGGTACCTGAAGACATTACAAGCTCAAGGGGAAAGCCATCCACTCATAGACCAGGGTACCTATCTGTTGAGGTGGCTCATGTCCAAGAACAGAGAACCCTTGAGCCTCAGAACTAACTAACCAGTGCATCAACATGTCTGATGTTTGAATGCAAACATCAGAATTAAAAGAAACCATTAATCAAATTAGGAGATAATTGCAAGGCTTTTAAGTCTTTGTTCTTTTGTTTGAAAGACACAGCAACACCGGATCACTCCATTTCCATTTAAGTAAGCACTTATTTATTTTACTCAGTGTATGGCCCTAATGGTTTTGAGTGCCATTAAATGCTTTTGAGAGCTCTGTAGAGTCCATTGGTGAACCTGTTTGACAATAGTTATGTCTCTATATATGGTTTGAGAAGTATGTGTTTCTAATGTTTGAGTAGCTCTGTAATTTTTAAAACCTCCAGCAGAAAAATTAATGACATGTTCTTAGCATTTTAATACCTTCAAATATCTTTTTGTGTAAAAGAATTTACAGTGATTTTACGATCTATTTGAGTTTTCTTGTAGAATTATCATCTAAAATATTTTCCCAGAGATTTCCCACAGAAATATAAATGATTTCAAGCTAAAAATAAAGGTTTCTGTGCTATACATTAATCTCCAATCTGTCTCCTAAATTACTCTTTATCTTGTTTTTCTAGCATGTATTTTGATATCCTACCATAGCAGAGATCCTTATAATAAGCTTCATAAATACTCTTAAAGACTATTTAGTATGTGGGCCCTTATCACCTGTCTTATCTTTTCCCTGATGTATTTTTTAGGGTGGTAGCTTAAGTGCAAAGGATAGTCTCTGTTCATAGCTCACTATCATCATTACTCTTGTTTTATTTACTTATATATTCATCCTATGTTTCCATTTTCCTACTCCCATTCCATCCTCCCATCGGCAACTCTTCTAATGTGTTTGATGTTTGTATAGGTTCTTGTAAAATCAGTATTGCTGTTTTGTATGCATCAATGTATTTTCTTACTTCTTTTCACTTAATGCAATGTTTTGGGATATATCCAGGCTGCTGGATGTACATTTAGTATGTCATATCTCACTGCTGTATTCTATAATGTGCACCACCACGTTACCTATCCACTCCCCTGTGATGGACAGCTGGGTTCTCTATGATTCCTTTCATTACAAACAAAGCATTGATCGTATTCCTTGTATCTGTCCTCCAATTATGGATCTGTAGGAGCATATCTTTGGGCTATAGTCAGGAGAGGGAGTACTGGATTATGAGGATATGCAGATTGCTTTCTAGATGGCTCTACCAGTTATACTTTCACTATTAATTCCTAATTTTATTGCATTATGGTTAGAGAACATTTGAAACGAATACTTTCTAATTTATGGAAGCTTCCTTTGTGTTCTAACACATGGTCTACTTTTTTTTTTTTTAATGCTCCAAGTATGCTCAAAGAGAATGCACATTCTACTTGGCGTAGGTTTTAAAAATATATCTAAGTGCTCAAATTTATTAATTTTATGGTTAGATCTTTGATATATCTGTTTATGTTTGATCTGCTTTAACTATCAGTTTTTGAGATGTACTAAAATCTCCAACTAAAACTGTTGATTTATTTATTTCTCCCTGAAGTTACATCAATTGTTAAATAAAATTTAAGGTTGCATTGTTAATATATGTTCCTGATGGTTGTATCTCCTTGCTCTGTTCTTTTTACCAGCATATAACATCCCTCTTTGTCTGTTAGGATGGTTTCCTCATTTGAATTCTATTTTATCAGATATTGAGACGGCTACTCCAATTTTCTTCCAGTTCATATCTGCTTGGTGCATCATTTTCCATCCTTTTATGCTTAGTCTTTTTTTGTTTCCTGTTTTAATTATGCCTCTTATAGAAAACATATTGTTGCATTTTTTTTTAATTCAATCTGAGAGTCTGTGTCTCTTAAGTGGTGTGTTTTAACACAATCACATTTATTGTAATTAATCTATTATTAGAACTTATTTCTGCCATCATACTTTACCATTTACTATTTTTTATTTCTTTTCATCTTTCCTTCTCTTTTATTTAATAAAAGTGATAATTCTGAATATAATGATAGCAGAGTGTTGGTAAAATCAGAGTTGGCCCAAAGCTCAATTATATTATTTCATTTTACCATGTTAATTTCAAGAAAGGGTAAAATTTCCACTGATGTATGTGAAAATAATTCTTTACCTCATTCCATAGCTGTAGTTCTTGTTCTGGCTGTAATCCTAGAGGTAATATTGGAGCACCTAAAAATAAAATTATACCCATATGTTAATTTCATAGTCTTCGTCCTTTTGTAATTCCTTTCCAGAGATTATTTCTCATATTTTACTGTACACTACTACCCTCTTATTTGGACTTGAAATTTCAGCACTTGACTTAGCATAAGGAGACATAATTGCTGAAGAAATCTTAACAACATTACAATGACATTACTCTCAAGAATGAATTACTTATATGTCTACACAAAAACTTGTACATGAATGTTCACGGCAGCATTATTTATAATAGGCCCAAAGTGGAAACAATCCAAATGCTCATCAACTTGTGAATGAATAAACAAAATGTAGTATATCCATACAATGGCCATAAAAATGAATGAACTACTGTTACATGCTACAACATGGATGAACCTCAGTAACATTATGCTAAGTGAAAGAAGCCTGACACAAAAGACGAAATATTGTATGATTCCATTTATATAAAATGTCCAGAAAAGCAAATCTGGGTGGGGGTAGCAACAGGGATTGATTGCAAATGGGCATTGTCATGGTTTGAATTATGTCCCCCAAAAAATGTGTGTATCAATTTGGCTGGGCCATGATTCCTGGTACTGTGTGATTTTCCCGTATGTTGTAAACCTGCCTCTGTGATGTTAATGAGGGAGGATGGGTGGCAGTTGTGTTAGTAAGGCAGGACCTGATCTACAAGACTGGATTGTGTCCTGAGGCAATCTCTTGAGATATAAAAGACAGAGGTGAGCAGTGAGACAGGGGGACCTCATACCATCAAGAAATCAATGCCAGGAGCAGAGGGCGTCCTTTGAACAGGGGTCCCTGTGCAGAGAAGCTCCTAGTCTGGGGGAACACTGATGAGAAGGCCGACAGAGAGAGAAAGACTTCCCCTGGAGCTGACACCCTGAATTTGGCTTTTAGCCTACTTTGACTGTGAGGAAATAAATTTCTCTTTGTTAAAACCATCCATTTGTGGTATTTCTGTTATAGCAGCACTAGATGACTAAGACAGGCTTGATGGATCTTTTGAAGGTGACAAAAACATTCGAAAATTGTATTGTCACCATAGCATCACAACTCTGTAAATCTACTAAAAATCACTGAACTGTATACTTAAAAACAAGTACATTTTATGGTATGTAAAATATATCTCAATAAAGCTCTTTAAAAATAAGAATAAATTATTTGTCAGGGCTTTCATTGTTATTAAAATAAGTTTTAATTTGCTTACATCATCTAAAATAATATTTGCTGCATAGGTTTATCGAGGGCAATTACCAACAATAAGCATAGGTTTAATTTTATAATTCATACTATGTAAATGATAAATATGGAGTCCCTGGGTGGTGCAATGGTTAAGTGCTCATCTACTAGCAGAAAGGTTGGCAGTTTAAACCCACCCAGAGGTGCCTCAGGAGATAGATCTGGTGATCTGCTTCTGAAAGGTTACAGTCTTGAAAAGCCTGTGGAGCAGCTCTACTCTGCACATATGAGGTTGCCATGAGCTGGAACTGTTGCCATGGAGTCAGTTCCAGCGCATGGCAACCAACATCAACAAATTATGAATATAATCTCAATATTTTGAGGTTTTTATTAATATTTGAATGTGATTGCTATTTATTTTCTTATCTATATACACTTTCTCCTCACTTATTGACTATCTCATTATCAGACATTTCTCATTTATAACAATAGTAAAAAATCTACTATCTGACTATTTTGTGCATTAACGATGTATGTCTGGCAGTAATGAACGCCAAAGTGCAAGGTGAGAGTAATGCTGGCTATGATGGTTAAGGTTATGCGTCAACTTGGCTGGAGCATGATTCTCAGTGGTTTAGCAGTTATGTAATGATGTAGTCATCCTCCATTTTGTGATCTGATGTATTCATCCTTCCTTTTCACTCAACGCCAATTTCACATAATGACCTGGTCTTTGCAACCTAACCATGTCGATAAATCAATAAGTGGAGAGGGAATATATTTATCTTTACTAAAAACAATAATAAGTCCTGTAATGATAGATGGTAAGTTTTTCTAAAATTTCAAATGTAGCAAAATTAAACACTTAAAAAAAATAGTCTTAAAGAAAAGAACTTTTTTTAAATCTTAGTAAATGTTTTACTTAACCTGTTGTTGTTGTTAGTTGCCTTTGAGTTGATTCCAACTCATGGTGACCCCGTGTGTGCAGAGTAGAACTGCACCATAGGGTTTTCAAGGCTGTAACCTTTCAGAAACAGATTGCCAGTCCTGTCTTCTGAGGCGCCTTTGGGTGGGTTCAAACTGCCAACCTTTTGGCTAATAGTCGAGTATTTAACTGTTTGTACCACCAAGGGACTCCAAGAACGTTTCTTTTTTTTAATAATAATAAGATAGCACTTACTAACATTGATTTGGGCATTTACTTAATGCCAGGCATTATGCTAAGCATTTTATATAGGTTATATTCTTTACCCTTCACAACAACCTTTCAAGATAGATACTAATTATTAATTTCCATTTTAAGATGAGGAAACTGAGGCAATGAAAGACTAAGTAATTTGTCCAAGGTCACATAGATAAGTAGCAAAGAGAGATTTCAAACCAGGTCCAGCTGACTCCAAATCCAGACAGATTTTTTTTTTCTCTTAATTCTCTTACTTTTCAGTCAAGCTTTCCCTTGGGTTCACAGAACTTTCTACTATTAGTTTATTTATATTCTAATAATAATAATAATAATCACAACAACAGTAATTAACTACATTTTCTGTGATACCAAGCATTAGGAAGATCAGGATATCAGGGTACCATGTCCCCAAAGTTGCATGAGCTGCTTATATTGCTGTTATGACTAACTTCATCCCATGCACTTATATGACATGAAAAAGGGGCAGTTTGTGAGTTTTACACAAAACGTGTAAAGACAGTCTCAGGGTAAAAAGAAGAGAAGTAGAGAAGTAGAAATTAAAAAAAAATTTTTCTCTATAACTTATGGATGATCACTAATACCCTATAACTGAAACCAAAGTAAGGGAGAAATTCCCCCATTAGTCAATTGTTGATGTGATTTTCCTCCCAAGATATCCTGAATGTGGGCTGTCTTCTATCAAAAAGCACTACTTAGATTACTATGCCAAATAGTGTCAGAAACAATGCCACTATATTCTACCTCATAAAAACTGCAGTTTTGATTGATCCCTTTCCTCAAGGTATTATACTTCAGGACTAGCTAGTAAGGAGAAATCTTCAGTCTTATACTGTGCTATATAACTTAGTAAGGAGTGCTGGTGTTGCAGTGGTTAAGCATTCAACTGCTAACCGTAAGGTCAGTGATTCGAATCCACCAGCCGCTCCGTGGGAGAAAGATGGGCAGTCTGCTTCCATAAAGATTACAGCCTTGGAAATCCTATGGGGCAGTTCTGCTCTGCCTTTTAGGGTTTCTATTACTTGGAAAAGATTCAACGGCAACGGGTTTTGTTGGTATCTAACTAAGTGACATGAATAATATGTTCAGACAGCTTGTGTGTTTGTAAATACACTATGTGTAAGAGAAAGAAAAACAGACTTGATTATTCTAAAAGTGGTGCCAATTTTCTTTTCTCACTGCTAGTATTTAACTAGCGTAGGATTCAGAAGTGAGAAGTTGCTACTGCTGACTGAATTTTAAGAATTATTCAATGAGCATAATTCCTGGGTAAGAAAAGACACTTCTCAATTTAGTCTTAGAAGCTTGAACCTTATTTTCACCAACAAAATCAAGGGGCAGTTTGTCGCAGGTATCTAAAATGTTCACCACTCGTCTGTCCGTTTGTTGTACTGTGGGGGTTTTCATGTTGCTGTGATGCTGAAAGCTATGCCACCGGTATTTCAAATACCAGCAGGGTCACCCATGGCGGACAGGTGTTAGCAGCGCTCCCAGACTAAGACAGACTAGGAGGAAGGACTTGGCGGTCTACTTCTGAAAAACTTGGCCAGTGAAAACCTTGTGAATAGCAGCAGAAGACTGATAGAGTGCCAGAAGATGAGCCCTTCATGTTGGCAATGATTGTGCAGATGGCACAAGACCATGAAATGTTTCATTCTGTTGTACCTAGGGTTGCTATGAGTCAGAACTGACTCAATGGCATCTAGTAACAGCAACAATAATCTAAAATGCACCCCTCTTATAGGAATTTTCCTTCTTTTCTTCAGGAATGTTCTCTGAATAACAAGCTGTTTCCATCCACCCAATCTGTGGTTGGCCCTTTATTTTCTCATAGCTATTGTTTGCTCTGCTAACTCATTTTTGCCAGGGATGCTGCACTTACTAGCACTATTTTCCACCCCTTGGCTTTGCACATTGTTTTGTTGTTTTTAGATATGCCCACTTGCACCTTGCATAATGATTCATCCTGCTAGATTATCTCAGTTCTACTTATGTCAGGCTTTCCTTCCAGGGCCATCTTTAGGGACACATGACTAGGGCAGATCATATTGTATATTCGCCCTCTCTGATCTCCATCACATTTTTAGAGAGATAAAATTAGTTTTTAAGTATTAAGAGCAGTTCTGAAGGGGGAGAGAAGGCGCAAAGGGACAGTCTAAGGTTTAAGGGTAGTGAAAGAGGTTTCTCATGCCTTTGCTTGAAAAATATTGGTGATATTTATAAGCCAATTGGTCTGCCAACAGATATGCCATTTTTGGAAATGAAACCCAAGACTTTTTTTTTTCTTTTTTTAAGGAGCCAGTTCCCACTCAACCTCCTCACTTTCATAGTTACTGCTCAAACCCCAGTAACTCCTGGTGAACCGCCCCCGCCCATCTCCCTCTCTCCCTCCAAAAAAAAGCAGTTGTTACCTCCCATTCATGCAAAACCACTGCAAACATATGCATGTAACCTGCATGGAAAGCACATTTGCTTTACATAACAAAGCCACTTTTACAACAATGATTATCTGCTTCCTTCAAAGGGCAGATAAAGATACCACTCTAATTTTATCCATAATAAATAAAAAATCAAAAAGGATTGACATTATTTTGCATAAATCATGATTTATCACTGTTGGCTATGTGATAGAGAAGGTTGAGTTCTCCTAGCATCTGATTGCTTTGATTTCAAAGACAAATTACCTTTCTTTTCAAACATGGGAGCCCCTTCCACCCCCACCCAGTGCCTCAAGAAAAGGATAAAATAAAAACAATGAAAGGACAGAAATAAAAATAAATAGATTAGGAAAAGAATGATAGCCTCAGACCTGCTACCCATCTGTCAGTTTGTCATACTGTGGTGGCTTGCGTGTTGCTATGTTGCTGGAAGCTATGCCACCAGTATGTCAAATACCAGCAGGATGACTCATCACCGTCAGGTTTCAAAGGGAGCTTGCAGACTATGAGAGACTAGGAAGAAAGGTCTGGTGATCTACTTCCAAAAATTAGCCAATGAAAACCTCATGTACCACTACAGAATATTGTTCAATGTAGTGCTGGAAGATGAACTCCTAGGTTGGAAGGCATTACTCAGTGGCCCCAACAATGGACTCAAACATGTGGATGGTCATGAAGATGGCACAGGACTTGGCATGTAATGATTTTGTTCCATTATACATAAAGTCACCATGAGTTGGAGGCTACTTAAAGGCAACTAACAAGAACAACAGAACTGAAAACTGGGCTACATGATCTGAAAGGTCTCCGCAGTTATGATTTTTAAGTCCCCAACTACATGAACAATGGTGTAACAGTCTATCCACCTTTACCCCACTGATAGGACAGCAGAGGGAAGCTAAGAGAAACTGCTGTGAAGCTCGAAAATTCATGGTGGTAGCAGAGCAGTGGCTGGAGCTTGGCTATGGATGCTAGGCCCCAACCCCCACCCCACCCCACCAAAGTTCATGAAAACGTGGTAACTTTTAGGGAATGGAGTGAAACGATCTCTCCATTGGAACTTGTGCTCTGCTCTGACAGGTCTCCCAAGCTTCAGACCTTCTGTCGCTGACCTTTCTTTTCCTGCTTCTGTCCTCTAACCCAATCTCAGGAGGTCCCTACTGTTGTCAAATCGCATACGCCTTAACTGGCTTTAGCTGGAGCACTGACTGTAAGTCCCACTTGCACACTGCCCCTCCAACTCTGCGTGAGGGTAAAGTCTCTATTCTTTTCCTGATCCGGTGCCTGAAAACCTACCAGGCACAGAGCCCACTATTTTACCGTCCTAAACGGCTAGGATGGGGCTTGTTTCACTGCTTGGGGTTATCTGAACAGACACGAGCTCACTAACCAAAGAAGTTGAACGCTCCACAAGTTTACGTCGCATCAGCAGGCGAAATAACAAACGCACGCTTATTTAAGCTTCAACCATCAGTCTCTCCAATAATTGCAATCAAAGGAAAAACATTTTAATTCTCACTGTTCTAATTCCCGTTATCCATGAGCCACGGGGGCTGGAAATCCCGAGTCTGCGGGAGTCCTGCTCAGGTTTCCACCAACTGCAGCCTGCCCTGGGTCTTTTCTAAGGCGCCAAGGCGCGGGACTGGGAATTTCACCCGGAGCCCCGAAACGCGATGGAGCCCGGTCAGAGGCACCTGCGTCGCTGGCTGCGCTGGTGTGGCGACCCGCGCCTGTCGCCATGCTCTGAAGTCAAGCGTGAGAAACCAGGAAGCCTTGCAGTACGAGGGTAAAGAAAGTCCCTGAAGCCAAGAGCAGAGAAAGGGAGGGAAGGGAGAGCGGAGAGTGGAGCAGGGGAGAGGAGCGAGAAGGGCGCAGCGCGGGACAGCGGCCCCGGGACCCAAGAGGCGCCGGGCGTGGGCCGCCTTACCTTGGCAGGCGTCCGGGCTGCAGGTAATCAGCAGCAGCACCAGGAGGAGAGGGGACGCCGCGGCCACTTGCCTGGGGGGCGGCCCGGGGCGGCGGCTTGCTGTTCGCGACATATCTGCGCCTACAGGTGGCTCTAGGCTCAGTACCCCTGGCGGTGCCTCTGCGTCCCCCGAGCGTCGCGAGCTGGTCTAGGCAGCCAGACTGACCTCCCCGCGCCGCCAACTTTTAAATCTCTTGGACACGTGGGCTGAGGTGGCGCGGTCCCGGCTCGCGTCACCTCGCCGCCCCCGGTCTCCGTCGCGTCATCCTGGACCCGCTTCCTGCCACCAGCCCCAGCCTGCAGCGGGACCCGCGCGCCTGGCCTACGTTTCTGACTCAAGTACCACGCATTTGAGCTCTCGCCGCTCTAGGGCATAGAAGAGAATAGAATTAAAATAATGCAAGTCTATTCCCTTCTTTGGAGGGCTTTGAGTGGGAGTCGGAGGAGGATGGCAAACCAGGCTGTCCAAACAGTCTGGGGATCAGAGTTTTTCAACTTGGTAGTGCCAATGTTCTCTCGTTTCTACCATCTGCCTCGGACGCCTCCACATATTCACCTTCCTTGGGAAGCTTTCTCTTTCCCACCCGACTGTGCCAGGTCTGCATCCTCTCCCAAAGCTCCTAGCACAGTGCCTGGTGCCTATTAAGGCAATGTTGCTTCAGTGTTGGTGTTGATATTGTTGACCATGCCCCAAATTCCTACAAAGTCTGACACCACTTAGGGAACACCATTTGTTTGTTATGAAGGAACAAAGAGAAAGGACTGCTGGGGCTTGACCATGCATGCATTTCTAACAGAAAAAAGGTTTTTGGATGTCCCACAGATTCCAAGCCTAAAGTAACTCTTTTTTCTATGCATTTCAGCCACTGTCACTCCCAACCTGTTGCATTCTGATATCCATTGTGATCTGTATTTCCACCTCCCTCTCCATGCTTCTCTCTGCTTCCAAGGTGGGAATGTGCAGGGCATCAGCTGACAGGGTTCTAATTTGCTTCTACAGGAAGAGGGAAAATTGATCTTATGTGACCTCCTTTGAAAGAGGAGGAATGCTGAGAAAAGAGTAGGACCAGAACCAGTTGCCACGGAGTTGATTCCCACCCATGGCGACTCCATGTGTGTCAGAAGAGTAGAACTCTGCTCCACAGGGTTTTCAGGGGCTAATTTTTAGAAAGTAGATCACCTGGCATTCCTTTTTTCTGAGGCATCTTTGAGTGGACTCAACCTCCAGCCTTTCAGCTTGCAGCCCAATGTGTTAACAGTTTACATCACCCAGGGACTCCATTATCTTAGATAGGACACAAAAAATATGAAGCATAATAGAAAGAACATTTCTTAAGGGCCATCTTTATGTCAGGCACTTCCCCTTGCTATTTTATTTAATATCCATGGCATCTATGGGCTGTAAAACTATGACAATTCTCATTTTATAATGCTTAGAGAGATCATACAATTTGCCTAAGGATATAAGCATTTGAGGGAGCCACTGGCCATGCTCTTCTGTCAAGATGTTTCTTCCCTAAGTCAGGTGATTTAATGTATCATACTGTGCAACCCAGTATAGGCACGGCATGCCATTGGGGAATACCACATGTAATAGGAGTAAGACCTTTTCTAAAGGAAATGACAATTTGACAAAGGACTCCAACCCCATTCTCAAATAGTTGTATTACAAGGCAGACTAGGATAGTGACCTGTCAGAAATACAGAGGCAGGAATAAAACCCTGGGATGTTCTCCTAGTCTGACAGATAAAGTAAAAAAATGGCTACCATTTTCAAGTGCTTTATCTACAGGCATGGGAGCAAACCCAGATTACAAATCTGGTCCAGGTTTAAGGGTGGGTGAGAATAGATTTGATTCAGGATTGCTTATACTTTGATTTATTATCCTGTAGTTGTTGTTGTTAGGTGCTGTCGAGTTCGTTCTGACTCATAGCGACCCCATGTACTACAGAACAAAACACTGCCCGGTCCTGCACCATGCTCACAATCGTTGTTATGCTTGAGCCCATTGTTGCAGCCACTGTGATCAATCCATCTCGTTGAGGGTCTTCCTCTTTTTCACTTTCCCTCTACTTTACTAAGCTTGATGTCTTTCTCCAGGGACTGATCCCTCCTGATAACACGTCCAAAGTATGTAAGACATAGTCTCATCATCCTTGCTTCTAAGGAGCACTCTGGCTGCACTTCTTCCAAGACAGATTTGTTCATTCTTTTGGCAGTCCATGGTATATTCAGTATTTTTTGCCAACACCATAATTCAAAGGCATCAATTTTTCTTCGGTCTTCCTTATTTATTGTCCAGCTTTCGCATGCATATCATGTGGTTGAAAATACCATGGCTTGGGTCAGGTGCACTTTAGTCTTCAAGCTGACATCTTTGCTCTTCAACACTTTAAAGAGGTCTTTTGCAGCAGATTTGCCCAGTGCAATGCGTCTTTTGATTTCTTGACTACTTCTTCCATGGATGTTGATGGTGGATCCAAGTAAGATGAAATCTTTGACAACTTCAATCTTCTCTCCGTTTATCATGATGTTGCTTATTGGTCCAGTTGTGAGGATTTTTGTTCTCTTTATGTTGAGGTGTAATCCATGCTGAAGGCTGTGATCTTTGATCTTTATCAGTAAGTGCTTTGAGTCATCTTCACTTTCAGCAAGCAAGGCTGTGTCATCTGTATAACTCAGGTTTTTAATTGAGTCTTCCTCCAATCTTGATGCCCTGTTCTTCTTCATATAGTCCAGCTTCTTGGATTATTTGCTCAGCATACAGATTGAATAAGCATGGTGAAAGGATATCACTCTGATGCACACCTTTTCTGACTTTAAACCATGCAATATCCCCTTGTTCTGTTCGAACGACTGCCTCTTGATCTATGTACAAGTTCCTCATGAGCACGATTAAGTGTTCTGGAATTCACATTCTTTGCAATGTTATCCATAATTTGTTATGATCCACACAGTCGAATGCCTTTGCATAGTCAATAAAACACAAGTAAACATCTTTCTGGTATTCTCTGCTTTCAGCCAGATCCATCTGACATCAGCAATGATATCCCTAATTCCACGTCCTCTTCTGAATCCAGCCTGAATCCAGCCAAATTTTACTTGCGTGTGATATTAATGATGCTGTTCTATAATTTCCACATTCGGTTGGATCACCTTTCTTGGGAATAGGCATAAATATGGATCTCTTCCAGTCAGTTGGCCAGGTAACTGTCTTCCAAATTTCTTGGTATAGACGAATGAGCACTTTCAGTGCCACATCCATTTGTTGAAACATCTCAGTTGGTATTCCATCAATTCCTAGAGCCTTGTTTTTCACCAATGCTTTCAGCGCAGGTTGGACTTCTTCCTTCAGTACCATTGGTTCCTGATCACATGCTACCTCTTGAAATGGTTGAACATCAACCAATTCTTTTCGGTATAATGACTCTGTGTATTCCTTCCATCTTCTTTTGATGCTTCCTTAATGTTTTCCCCATGGAATCTTTCACTATTGCAACTTGAGACTTGAATTTTTTCTTCAGTTCTTTCAGCTTGACAAATGCCGACCTTGTTCTTCCCTTTTGGTTTTCTATCTCCCACTCTTTGCACATGTCATTGTAATACTTTGTCTTCTCAAGCCACCTTTTGAAATCTTCTGTTCAGTTTTTTTACTTCATCCTTTCTTCCTTTTACTTTAGCTACTTGATATTCAAGAGCAAGTTTCAGAGTCTCTTCTGACATCCATTTTGGTCTTTTCTTTCTTTCCTGTCATTTTAATGACCTACTGCTTTCTTCATGTATTATATCCTTGATGTCATTCCACAACTCGTCTGGTCTTCAGTCATTAGTGTTCAACGCATCAAATCTATTCTTGAGATGGTCTCTAAATTAAGGTGGGATATACTCAAGGTCGTACTTGGGCTCTGGTGGACTTGTTCTAATTTTCTTCAGTTTCAACTTGATCTTGCATATGAGCAATTGATGGTCTGTTCCACGGTTGGCCGCTGGCCTTGTTCTGACTGATAATACTGAGCTTTGCCGTCTCTCTTCCTACAGATGTAGTCGATTTGATTCCTGTATATTCCTCCTGGCGAGGTCCACATGTATTGTAGCCATTTATGTTGGTAAAAAAAAGGTATTTGCAATGAAGAAGTCATTGGTCTTGCAAAATTCTATCATGCAATCTCCAGTATCGTTTCTATCATCAAGGCCATATTTTCCAACTACTGTTCCTTCTTCTTTGTTTCCAACTTTCACATTCCAATCACCAGTAATTATCAATGCATCCTGATTGCATGTTTGATCAATTTCAGACTGCAGAAGCTGGTAAAAATGTTCAATTTCTTCATCTTTGACTTTAGTGGTTGGTGCATAAATTTGAATAATATTTGTATTAACTGGTCTTCCTTGTAGGCGTATGGATGTTACCCTATCACTGACAACGTTGTACTTCAGGATAGCTCTTGACATGCTCTTTTTGATGATGAATGCAACGTCATTCCTCTTCAAGTTGTCATTCCCAGCCTGGTAGACCATATGATTGTTTGACTCAAAATGGCCAATACCAGTCAATTTCAGCTTACTAATGCCTCGGATATTAATGTTTATGCATTCTATTTCATTTTTGATGATTTCCAGTTTTCCTAGATTCGTACTTCGTACATTCCATGTTCTAATTATTAATGGATATTTGAAGCTGTCTCTTCTCATTTTGAATCATGCACATCAGCAAATGAAGGTCCCAAAAGCTTGACTCCATTCATGTCATTAAGGTTGACTCTACTTTGAGGAGGCAGCTCTTCCCCAGTTGTCTTTTGAGTGCCTTCCAACCTCGGGGGCTCATCTTCCGGCACTATATCAGACAATGTTTCGCTGCTATTCATAAAGTTTTCACTGGCTAATTCCTTTCAGAAGTAAACTGGAGGGTCCTTCTTCCTCATCTGTCTTAGTCTGGAAGCTCAGTTGAAACCTATCTGCCATGGATGACCCTGCTAGTCTCTGAATACCAGTGGCATAGTTTCCAGCATCACAGCAACACACAAACCCCTACAGTAGGACAAACTGACAGACATGTGGGGGATTTATTCCCATAGTAGGAAAAAAGTAGTGCAGAGGATGTAAATGAAATAAGAATGTAGGAGGGTGGACATGAATCTTATTCTACATTGCCCTCCTTTTGTTTCTCAGCAACTGGTGTGACACTGTTTCTCCATATTTCGGGCAAGCCTGAAACAGCTGACTCAATGTTTTTTATGCACCTAGCAGGTCAGCAAAAGAAACAGCTTGTGCATTACAAACTTTTTCTACATGAACCAGGCTGCTCTGAATGATCCTGTAGATGTCAGTTGGTCATGTCCTCTTTTATAACATATCTAGGAGTAGAGTACAGAGTCCCTGGGTAGTGCAAAGAGTTAAGCGCTTGACTACTAGCTGAAAGGTTGGCAGTTCAAACACACCCACAGGCACTTTGGAAGACAGGCCTGGCAATCTGCTTCCGAAAAGTCACAGCCTTGAAAACTCTATGGAGCAGTTTTACTCTGCACACACAGGAACACCAGGTATTGGAATTGACTGGACGACAACTAACAACAACAACAGAGTAGTGTTATTAGGTTATAGGGGATGATCTCATTAAACTCTAAATTGTTTTCCAAAGTATTGTACCAATTTACATTCCCACCTGTGAATGAAGTTTTCATTGTTACATTGTTGTACATTATTGCAAAAATCACACCAGTCTGTGGGTGTGGCAGTTCACTATAGATTTAATTTGCAATTCTCAGTTTACTAAAGAGATTCAGTATTTTTTTACAAGGGTATTGGCTATTATTGTTTCCTCTTCAGTGAATTGCCAGTTTGTCTCTTTTGCCCATTTTTTTCCAGTTGGTTGTTAGTTTTTTCTCACCGATTATAGGAATACATTATGTATTCTGGATACTTTGTTGGTCAAGTATGTGGCATTTGTTTCCTCCCTATTTATGGCTTCTCTTTTAACCTCTTTACGCTGTTGTTGTTGTTAGTTGCTGTCAGCTCCTACTCATGGTGACATTATGTATAACAGAATGGAATGTTGCCTGGTCCTGCACCATCTTCATGATCATTGGTATTGAGTCCATGTCATTGACTTTCAGTTGTCATTTTTGAAGAAATGTTTAAGGAAAAACTTGCAGACTAATGGCCACACCATTACGTGACTTGAATGACAGCAGAAGATGAATGGGGCATGGGGGAGAAGATAGGCATTTTGTTTCCTTAAGAGCTAAGGTTGGGAATTTCACCAATGACTAAACAGAAGCAGATTCCACAGGTTCCTGACTGCCCAAGCATTCCAAAGAAGGTAGATCCCAGATCTCTGTAGTGGAACCTTGGCAATTTAGTTACATTCTGATCTGTACTCAGAAGTTCACATTCATTTAAATTGAGCTCTCCTTGTACATCAGTGTATTAGTTTCCTCGAGCTGCTGTAACAAAGTATCACAAAGAAGAGAAATTTATTTTCTTACAGTTCTGGAGGTCAGAAGTCTGAATTCAGGGTGTCATCAGGACCTTTTTCTCTCTGAAGATTGTAGGGGAAGATCCTTTCTTGTCTCTCCCAGATTCTGATGGTCCCAGGCATTCCTTGGCTTGTAGCTGCAATCTCTGCCTCTGTCTTCACATGGCCATTTTACCTCTATGTCTCTGTATCTGTGTCTCCTAACCTCTTTTTAAAAGGACACCAGTCATACTGGATTAGGACCCACCCTACTCTAATATGACCTCATGTTACCTTAATTGATAACAACTTCGAAGACCCAATTTCTAAACAAGATCACGCTCACAGGTACTAGAGGTTGAGACTTCAACATATCTTTTTTTATTTTTTATTTTTTTATTGTACTTCAGGTGAAGGCTTACAGAACAAATAGTTTCTCATGAAACAGTAGTACACATATTGTTTTATGACACTGGTTAACAACCCCACAACATGTCAACCCTCTAACTTCTGCACCTTTTTTTTTTGGTGAAAATACACATAGCCAAAGATACACCATTTCAAAAATTTCTACATGCACAGTTCAGTGACATTGACTACGTTCTTCCAATTGTGCTGCTATTCTCACTTAGGATGAAGGCTTACAGAACAAAATAGTTTCTCATTTAACAGTTAATACATATGTTGCCCTATGACAATGGTTAACAATCTCACAACACATCAATAATATCCTTACTCAACCTTGGGTTCCCTACCACCAGCTTCCTTGTCCCCTTCTGCCTTCTGGCCCTTGTCACTGGACTACTGTATCTCATTAGTCCCATTTGGTTTTATGGGGCTGTCCACTCCCAGGCTGAACAGTGAACCCCAGAGATAATTTCACCACTGAGCTAAAAGGGTGTCTGGGGGCCATCCTCTCGGGGTTTCTCCAGTCTCCTTTAGGCCAGTAAATCTGGTCTTTTTTTTTTTTGCGAGTTAGAATTATGTTCTACATCTTTCTCCAGCTCTGTCCAGAACCCTCTGTTGTGATCCTGGTCAGAGCAGTCAGTGGTGGTAGCCGGGCACCATCTAGCTGTACTGGACTCAGTCTGGTGGAGGCCTTGGTAGCTGTGGACAATTAGTCCTTCGGACTAATCTTTTCCTTGTATCGTGTTCTCTTCATTCTCCCTTGCTCCTGAAGGGATGAGACCAGTGCAGTATCTTAGATGGCCGCTCACAGGCTTTTAAGACCCCAGACACTACTCACCAAGGTAGAATGTAGAACATTGTCTTTATAAACTGTGTTATGCCAATTGAGCTAGATGTTCCCCGAGACCATCAACATATCTTTTTGGCGAAGAGAATACAATTCATAGCAACCAAAATATACCATCAAGTATAGTATAGCATCTAAAGCATTTCCACTTACTCTGTTCCAGACTGAAAGTTTGATTCTTGGTATCATGCTGATTCCTCTCACCTATTATCTCTGTCATTCTCAGGTGAAATTTGGCAATTGGACTTTGCTTTTTGGTTGCAACCCGTAAGAATGAAAGCTCAGTTAGGTTATGGACCTGAAGGTTAGCAAGAGCAGCTAGCCTGTGATAGGGATGTCTTGAAAAGCCCTCGTGGAAGGCATTAGGAAGGGGTGTCATGTGGAGTGTCAGGAGAATGGGAGAGTCAGCAATAGATAGAAATCCAGTCAGGCAGTAGTTGGCAATAGGAAAGTCTAATTTGTTTGAGATTAAGGACAAGATCTGGAAGATCTGGGGATTCTAGGCAATATAGTCATTCTTTCCTTCAAAGGGTGGAGCCCTGGTAGCGCAGTGGTTAAGAGCTTGGCTGCTAACCAAAAGGTCAGCAGTTTGAATCCACCAGCTACTCCTTGGAAATCCTATAAGGCAGTTCTACTCTGTCATATGGGGTTGCTATTAAGTCAAAATCGACTCAATAGCACCTAACAACAACAACAACATGCTGAGTTCTAGGGGCTTGGGATACAGCAGTGACCAAGTCAGTTAAGGTTTTTGCCCTCATGGAGGTGACAAGGAAAGGCAGACAATAAACAGGTAAACAAAAAATAAATTGAGATAGTGATAAGTGCTATAAAAAATTTAAGCAAGATATTGAAATAATTTAAAGTGTTAAAAAGCAAAGATTTCACTTTGAGAACTAAGGTGTGCACGACCCAAGCCATGGTATTTTTGATTGCCTCATATGCATGTGAAAGCTGGACAATGAATAAGGAAGCCCGAAGAATTGATGCCTTTGAATTATGGTGTTGGCGAAGTATATTGAACACACCACGGACATCCAGAAAAATGAACAAATCTGTCTTGGAGGAAGTACAGCCAGAATGCTCCTTAGAAATGAGGATGGTGAGACTTTGTCTCATGTTCTTTGGACATGTTATCAGGAGGGACCAGTCCCTGGAAAAGGACATCATGCTTGGTAAAGTAGAGCGTCAGCAAAAGAGAGGAAGACCCTCAATGAGATGGATTGACACAGTGGCTGCAACAATGGGCTCAAACATACCTACTATTGTGAGGATGGCACAGGACTGGGCAGCGTTTCCTTCTGTTGTACATAGGATTGCTGTGAGTTGGAACCAACTCGATGGCACCTAACAACAATGAAGTAATGGCAAGTGACTAGAAGTTAGAAAAAAGTTGACAGGATTATCCAGGAAGCCCTGTCTGAGGAGGTGATATGTGAAGCCTCAGTGATGAAAAGGAGCCAAGCATGAGAGGAACTGTAGAAAAAGAGTCCCAGCAGAGGGACCATCAAGTGCAAAGGCCCTGAAGCAGAAGCAAGCATGAAAGCTTCAAGGAGAAGAATGAAGGCCAGGGTAACTAGCACAGGGTGAGTGAGTAGAGTGTCGGGAGCTGTGGGAGCTGAGGTGAGAGAAGTAGGCAAGATAGGATCGGATCACTAAAGGACCTTGGAGACTGTGGCAAGGAGTTCTTCTCTAAGTAAAATGGGAAGCCTTTGGAGGATCTTAAAGAGGGAAGTGAGATGCTCTGATTTATATTCGAAAAAGACCACTCTGGCTTCAATGGAGGGCAGGCTGTGAGGATCCCTAGTGGAAGCAGGAGACCAGGTGCGAAGATATTGCAGAAGTCCAGGCCAGAGCCATATAAAGGAATAAAGTACTGATACATGCCACAACAACAAAGCATTGAAAACATTTTGCTGAGTGAAAAAAGCCAGACACAAGAGGCTACATATTGGGTGATTCCATTTATGTGAAATGTCCCGAATAGGCAAATCCATAGAGACAGAAAGTAGAGTAGTGGAACTGAGGGGAACGGGGAGTGAGAGCTAATGGGTTTCTTTTTAGGGTGATGAAAATGTTGTAAAATCACATAGTGGTGATAGTTACACAACCTTATAAATATACTAAAAAACTACTGAATTGTACACTTTAAAAAGGTGAATTTTATGATATGTAAATTATATCCAATGCCCCCGCCCAAAAAAGAAGTCTAGGCCAGAGATGATGATGACATGTTGGTTTGGATGGTGGCAGTCTTTGATTTAGCACGAAGTTTGTCTATTTTTGGCATGAAATATCTAAATGTTGATATTTGCTAACTGGATGTAAGAAGCCCTGGCGGCACAGTGGTTAAAGCGCTAGGCTGCTAACTAAAAAGTCAGCGGTTTGAACCCATCAGCCACCCCTTGGGAGAAAAGACTCGGCGATCTGCTCTCATAAAGATAAAAAACCAAAAAACGAAACCTGTTGCCGTCGAGTTGATTCCGACTCATAGTGACCCTATAGGACACGGTAGAACTGTCCCGTAGGGTTTCCAAGGAGTGGCTGGTGGATTTGAACGGCCGACCTTTTGGATAGCAGCCGAACGCTTAACCACTGCACCACCAAGGCCTAGGAAACTCTATGAGGCAGTTCTACTCTGTTCTGTAAGGTTGCTATGAGTTGACATCGACTCGATGGCATACTACAACACACAATAACGACAACTGGATGTTCTTTGTAACTACGAAATCCTCCTCTCTCACTTTGTGAAGGTGTCTGCATCAGTAACCATGCTATCTACGGTCACTAACTTTAATTTTTTCAGGGCAGAAAATACCTCTTAAAGCCCAGGTGGAGAATGTTGGTCTTTATAGTCACTTTTTTATGACTCTTAACTATGAACATCATCATTATCTAAAAAGTGGAAAGTGGATACTACTTGTGATACATTGTGAATGACACTCTATCATGTCTAAATGCCTTATAGGATGCCCATTCATTCACTGATAAACGTTTATTAAGCCAAGTGTCTGGCTTAAGACTTACAGACTTTCAAAATGCTGAAAATTCTGTGTCCTGTTTTATCTTCTCTAAGGCCCCCTACATTCTTTCATCCATCATCCTAATTTCCTACTATGTACTGCTTATGCATGTAAATGATCGTGCAGGAAGATCATTTAGAAATACTACACTAATTTTAAATTTAGGATGTAGAGACAAGTTTTTGCTTAAGGATTTTTAGTGATAGGAGTAAAAGTTCTACGGAGGTTATGCAAGCTACTCCAAAGACCCAATTTAGCCTCTGATCTCTAAAGAGAGTTCAGGATAGAAGCAAACCGTGGAGTTGACAGAGCTCAGGCTCAAGGGGACATGACCATTTGTGGCAATTATAGGAAACTGACCAAATGATTGGGGTCCTATATGGTTCGGAGGATGAGTATCTATTATTTAATGATTTAATGAAAAGTATATCTTTCAGTTCTCTCCACAAACACCTGTGCCATCTGGATGATATTCCTATTTCATAACTGAGTTTTTCTTCTCTTTGAACCCTAATATTTCATGAACTTTATTATAACTCCCATAGTCTTAAATATTCCTTTTCCCATCTATCCCTTAAAACTACTTAGATATCAACCTCTTTGTTTCCCAGAAAATCCCTTGACTCTGAACAACTTTTTCACAAACTACATTGTACTGAGAAATCACCCTGGGAAAAACCCTCTTCTAACAGACAATAAAAGTACAATGACTAAAGAGGCGCAGGCCCACAGACCAAATCCGCCTATTTTTTAAAAAGATTTCCTGTCATGGATACTTAACTCTGTCCTGATAATGACTCAGCAGCGTACCTAATTGTAAGAAATACAATATCTCTGGCAGAAGAGGAAAGCATTTCTTGTTTTCTCTAATTACTTGATAAAATTAAACAGTTTACAGGAATAGTAAGCAACATTATTAAAAATCATTTCCCTTGAGATTGTTTTTGGGTCCATCCAATGCGCATAGTGACTGAGATGTGCACTGTTGGAGAATAAAAGATTTGTATAAAAGCTCAAGAACTGTTCTTGCTAATAGTTTTTGCAAAAGAAGCTAGATTTCATTTCTTCAGGCTCCTGAGATCAGGAGGCATTATGGGTGGGGATGTTGTTGGTGTTATTAGTTGCTGTCTAGTTGGCTCTGACTCATGGCGACCTTATGTATAACAGGACAAAATGTTGCCTGGTCTGCACCATCTTCATGATCTTTGGTATGTTTGAGTCCACTGTTGTGGCTAATGTGTCAATCCATCTCGTTGAGGGTTACCTCTTTTTCACCAACCCTCTACTACCATGATGTCCTTTTCTAGGGATTGGTTTTTCTTGATGACGTTTCCAAAGTAAGCAAGATGAAGTCTTGCCATCCTCACTTCTAAAGAGCATTCTGGTTTTCTTTCTTCTAAGACTGATATGTTTGATGTGTGGGGATACTGTTGGTGAATTCTCTAAGCACGGTCCAGGTGAGGTTGAGGTACAGCCTAAAGGCAGCACGGGTTTATCTCAGAGAGTCTCCAAATATAAATTCCTTTCAAGAAAAGTAATAAAAAAATTTTTTTAAAAAGCAAAATCAACACCTTTTGCAATTACATTGATGCTCACAAAGCCAGGTGTTCACATGGTAGATGTTCTGAGAGTAAGGCCATTATAGAAAAGCAGTAATGTTATTGCTAATTTGAAACTTGACGTTAAAAAAAGTTCCAATCTGTTGAAGGCCGAATCTTTTCTTTGTTCCTTAAATTGCAATTAAAATATTAATGCATACTAATGAAACATTTATTAGATTTTCTTGACATATTTGTGAACCTCATGAGGGCAAGGCTGGCAGGAAAACAGATGCTTCCAGACTTATGAGGTTTTATAAAAACAGAACCTAAAATAAAATGATAGCTACAAAAATACAAGCACAGATAAGGTAATTTTTATTTCTGCACAGTAGATTATATAACCATTTATTATAGTTAGACTAGTTTTCATTTGATTTTAAAATGGAATAAAAACATTATTATATTTTTAGAAGCATCTGGTATTTATGAAAAATACAGAAATTCCATATGCAGACATGTTCAAGTAAAAAATTTTGTTGCATTTGACCAAAGGAACTTGAAACAAATGAAAAGAAAAAAGTTAGTGTAATTTGATCTTTAAAAAAAAAAAAGGAAACAAAAGAGAACTGGAATAGCAATAATATATTTTTTTTAAGAGCACTGGAATAAATTTCTGAATATAAAAATAAGTGACATTTCAGTTAGTATCATAAAAAGAGTAATCACTATTCATTTTATCTCTAGTATCTCAAATAATTTTAGCTCTGATTTTTAAGTGGACCGTAGAGATATGAAATGCTGAAACTTGTACATGCATGTATGTCGTATTGCTCTAGATTAAATACTACTTGATACAGTTTTCAGAAATTTTAAGAAACTTTTGAGAAGAATAAAATTAGTCAATGTTGTATAGTTTATTCTCTTCCTTTATCTGTAAGGTAATCATATCCATTTTTCTTAAAAATTAATCACACTAATGTCATCACTTACTAGTGTCTTTCAGATGTAACCCACTTTCAATCTTACTAAATTTCAACACTAATTCAAAAGTTTTTTAAACAGCTCAAAGAAAAAAGTAAAAATAGGTAAGATTACAACATCTTTTACTTCTCATTCTCACAGAAAACTGAAAAATGAAGTTAAGGCACTTCATTACCCTAACCGAGTAGGTTTCCAGGTAGGACACTCCTGGTATATTCTTTTTTTTTTTTTTTTTTTTTAATATTTTATTGTACTTCAGGTGAAGGCTTACAGAACAGATAGTTTCTCATGTAACAGTAACACACATGCTGTTTTATGACATTGGTTAACAACCCCACAACATTTTAACCCTCTAAATTCTCAACTTTTTTTTTTTTTTTTTGAAAATGCACATAGCCAAAGATACGCCATTTCAAAAAATTTTTGTTACATACACATTTAAGTGACATTGACTACGCTCTTCTAATTGTGCTGTTATTCTCACTTAAGATGAAGGCTTACAGGACAAAATAGTCTCCCATTTAACAGTTACTACAAATGTTGCCCTATGACAATGGTTAACAATCTCACAACACATCAACAATATCCTTACTCTACTTTGTGTTCCCTATCATCAGCTTCCTACTCCCCTTCTGCCTTCTGGGCCTTGTCACTGGACTCCTGTACCTCGTTACTCTCATGGTTTTACTGGGCTGTCCACTCGCAGGCTGATCAGTGAACCTCGAAGGTAACTTTACCACTGAGCTAAAAGGGTGTCTGGGGGCCATACTCTCGGGGTTTCTCTAGTCTCCTTTAGGCCAGTAAATCTGGTCTTTTTTTTTTTTTTTTTTGTGAGTTAGAATTATGCTCTACATCCTTCTCCAGCTCTGTCCAGAACCGTCTGTTGTGATCCTGGTCAGAGCAGTCAGCGGTGGTAGCCGGGCACCATCTAGCTGTACTGGACTCAGTCTGGTGAAGGTCTTGGTAGCTGTGGACAATTAGTCCTTTGGACTAATCTTTTCGTTGTATCCTGTTCTCTTCATTCTCACTTGCTCCGGAAGAGACGAGACACTCCTGGTATATTCTATCATGACACTCTGCTCATATTCTTCATGGAACTTCTCACAATTTGTAATTATGCATTTATTTCTTTGCTTGCTAATTGCTTGTGCATCTCTCTCAACAGATTGTAAGCTCTGTGAGAGAAACCTTGCCAGTTTTATTTTCTGATGTGTTCCCAAACCTCCAGCACAAAGTCCCAAAATATTTATTCAATGAATACCAAAGCAAAGAAAAACTCTCAAAGATAATTTTTTTGTTTTGTTTTTTACTTAAATTTTTTTTTATTTTGGTAAAAGTATACACAGCCAAAGATTCACCATTTCAACAATTTCTACATGTATAACTCAGTGACATTGGTTACATTCTTCAAGTTGTGCTACCATTCTCGTTATTATTTTCCAAGTTATTTTACCACCATTGTCTTAAATCGACCGCCCCCAACCTTCTCATCCAACTTTCGAGTTGCTGTTGCCAATTTGATCTCACATAGATAATTCTTTAAAAGAGCACAATGCTCAAAGCAGACATACTTTACTAATTTAGATACACTATTTTTTGGTTCAAAGAAGACTTCAGGGAATAATTTCTAAATCTTACAAATCAGGCCATAAGAAGCACAATGAAGTATCATTTTCATCAAATGTCCAGCCTTCACAAACATGGTTAGTTTTTGTAGGAGTAAGTAACGTTGCACACAGTCCCATCCCCCTAAGGGAGCCTAGGAAACCAGAACCAAGTAAAGATTTATTTGGAGCCCATTGGTTGTGTTTGTGTTTTGCTTTCTCTTTCCACTATAGCTCAAAAAAAATCTATCAGTAGGAGGTGTAAAGTTACTCAGAGAAAAATTTGACACAACATAATTAAGGTTTTCTTTCCATTTATTCTTCTCCCATAAGGAATTTAAGGTTGCTTTATGAGTCCTGGTGGTGCCTTGGTTAAGAGCTACGGCTACTAACCAAAAGGTCAGCAGTTCAAATCCTTGGAAACCCTATCGGGCCAGTTCTACCCTGTCCTATGGTGTTGCTATGAATCAGAATAGACCCGACAGCAAAGGGTTTGGTTTTTTGGTATGGTAAGTGCTTGTTTAGTTTTATAGGAGACTGACAAACTATTTTCCAGAGTGCTGTATCATTATATGTTCCCACCAGCAATGAGTGATCAGTTTCTCCACATCCTCACCAACATTTGGTGTTATCGTTATTTTTTATTTTAGCCATTCTGATGGATGTGTAGTGATATCTCGCTGTGGTTTTAATTTGTATTTCCCTGCTGGCCAATGATGTTGAATATCTTTTGAAATGCTTATTCGCCATCTGTATATCCTCTTTGGTGAAATATCTTTTGTTCGTGTTCTAATTGGATCACTGTTTTTTTTTTTTTTTTTTTTTTTTACTGTTTTGATGGTTCTTTATATATTCTAGATATAAGACCTTACGTTGGATATATGATTTGCAAATATTTTCTCCTAATCTGTGGCATGTCTTTTCATCCTCTTTATAAGATCTTTTCAGGAGCAAAAGTTTTTCATTTTGGTGAGATCCAATTTATCAATCTTTTCCTGTTACGGATCATGCTTTTGGTGTCAGGTTTGAAAAGTCTTCACCTAGCCCCAGGTCCTATGGGCTGAAGGTTTTCTCCTATTTAAAAGTTTTATAATTTTATGTTCTACATTTAAGTCTATGATACATTTTTTTTTTCTTTTTTTAAACTGTATTTTAGATGAAGGTTTCCAGAAAAAACTAGCTTCTCATTAAACAATTAGCACACATATTGTTTTGTGACATTGTTTGCCAACCCCACAACATGTCAACACTCTCCCCCTGCTCTTCCTTGGGTTCCCTATTACTAGCTTTCCTGTCCCCTCCTGCCTTCTCATCCTTGCCCCTGGGCTTGTCTGCCCATTTAGTCTCGTTTTGTTTTAAGGGCCTGTCTAATCTTTGGCTGAAGGGTGAACCTCAGTAGTGACTTTAGTACTGAGCTAAAATGGTGTCCAGGGGCCATACTCTGGGAGTTCTCCAGTCTCTGTCAGACCAGTAAGTCTGGTTTTTTGTTTTTTGTTTTTGTGAATTAGAATTTTGTTCTATATTTTTCTCCAGCTCTGTCTGGGACCCTCTGTTGTGATCCCTATCAGAGCAGTCAGTGGTGGTAGCCAGACACCATCTAGTTGTGCTGTACTCAGCCTGGTGGAGGCTGTGGTACTTGTGGTCCATTAGTCATTTGGACTAATCTTTCCCTTGTGTCTTTGGTTTTCTTCACTCTCCCTTGCTCCCAACGGGGTGAGACCAGTGGAGTATCTTAGAAGGCCACTCACATGCTTTTAAGACCCCAGTAAGTCTGTGATACAGTTTACGTTAGTTTTTGTGTAAGGTGTGAGGTTTAGGTCAAGGTTCTTCTTCTTTTTTTTTTTTTTTTGCGTATGAATGTCTAACTGTTCCAGCACCGTTTGTTGGAAAGGCTCTTATAAAATTTTAAGAACATTAAGATGCCCTTGATTGTGTTTTCATCCTTCTATTATTTTCAAAGCTGTTTAGAAAGTGAGATGACTGCTTTGTATTCAAAAGTCACTTTAGGATAATCTTGTTTGCTTTGATTTGATTTTACCGTATTTTCAGCCTCTGAAAGCAGTTTTGGCTGACAGATCAATTGCATCTCATTACATCTCAGGAGATGGAACAGCTGCCCCCCAAAAGGGCACACACTTAGAAATGCTATGACCTTTTCCAGAGCAGAAAAAAAAAAATGCTGCTTGTAAAAATTACACCCAAGCCCCAAGGTTGTCATCGTTTAACATAGTTTCTTGTTCCTCCAAAACCTGGCATGTACATAGGAGTTAAAGAGACTGCGAAAAATCAACACCTCAAGTGTTACATAGAAACTGTTTTCAAAAAGCTTATCTATGGAGTAAATCAGTTTACAGTAAGTTTAGATCAAAACATATGCTGAGACATAACTTCATTAAAAAAAAAAAAAACTCAGTTTAGAACTTGAAACTGTCGAAAGACCTGTGCAACTCTCCTGGCAAGTGAAAAACTGTACCAGAAGTGTACTGTGCATGGGATAATACAGCATCTTTTCCCTTGAATCCAACACAAAGACCTTTACAATTCTCAGGAAAATTTTAGCAGATCTATGAATACCAAGTAGCCCTGGTTGTGCAGTGGTAAATGTGTTCAGCTACTAATCGAAAGTTCAGTGGTTCAAACCCACCAGCCGCTCCCTGGAGAAAGATGTGGCAGTCTGCTTCAGTGAAGATTTATAGCCTTGGAAAACCTACGAGGCAGTTCTACTATGTCCTACAGGATTGCTATGAGTCAGAATTGACTCGACAGCAGTGGGTTTGTTTTGGTTTAGGTTTCTATATATACCTTAAGGAGCCCTGGTGGTACAATGGTTAAAGTGCTTGGCTGCTGACCAAAAGGAGGATGCTTTGAACCCACCAGCAGCTCAGCGGGAGAAAAGACCAGGTGATCTGCTTCCATAAAGATTATAGCCTTGGAAATCCTATGGGGCAGTTCTGCTCTATCCTATAGGGTCACTATGAGTTGGAATTGACTCAACGGCACCCAACAACAACAACAACATACATACCACAGAGAAAGAAATCAATCCATTAGAAGACAGGTGAATGTACTTAACACTGCACACATGTACATTTTTTCTAACTATTGCTTAAATATAGACATGATAGAACAGCATCAAATAATATGCTTAGGGGATTCAAAATTCAATATGACTGCATTACTAGGATTTTCTTGCAAATCTGACCATTTCTTCAGCAATATATGTCTCTATGTGGAATAGTAATAATAATACTATCATATATTATTTCACTGAAGAAGCAGCAGTTATTAAAAAAAGATAAAAAGAAATACACTAAAATGGTGATTGTGGTTATGTTTTTTTCCTCCTTCATTTTCAAATGTTTTACAGTGTGGTTTAATTGCTTTTTTAATTAAAAATACATGTATATATTTAACAGGTCATCAACCTGAAGACTTAAGATTTTGTATTTATTATATATAAATTGTTTCTCAATAAAATCCTGAAAAAATAGAGAAAAAGTAATGCATGTGCAAAATACATACTACTTAAAAATGAACTTTATTTTTCTTGAGAGAAAAAAAGAAAAAAATTTGAAGAAGAATATCAATTAAGAGCAATTGATTGGAATTTGTTTGGGTACTGTCTTAGTTACCTAGTGTTGCTATAACAGAAATACCACAAGTGGATGGCTTCAACAAATAGAAGTTTATTTTCTCACAGTTTAGTAGGCTAGAAGTCCTAATTCAGGGTGTCACCTCCAGAGGAAGCCTTTGTCTGTCTGTCGGCTCTGGAGGAAGTTCCTTGTCTTCAATCTTCCCCTGATCTAGGAGTTTCTCAGTGCAGAAATGGCAGGTCCAAAGGATGAGTTCTGCTCCTGGCACTACCTTCTTGATGGTATGAGGTCCTTCTGTCTCTCTGCTCACTTCTCTCTTTTATATCTCAAAAAAGATTGGCTCGAGACACAACCTAAACTTGTAGATTGAGTCCTGCCGCATTAACATAACTGCCTCTAATCCTGTCTCATTAACAGCATAGAGGCAGGATTTACAACACACAGGAAAATCACATCAGATGACAAAATGGTGGACAATCACACAATACTGGGAAACATAGCCTACCCAAGTTGACACACGTTTTGGGGGGACACAATTCAATCCAGAGTAGTACCAATCAAACAAATCAATTATAAATAAATAAACAATATGAGGATTCAGAACTGGATATTGGATGATACCAAGGGATTATTGCTACATTTTAAATCAAAGCATAATCTTCATACAATAAAACACATAGATCTTAAATTTTCGGTAAGGAGCCCTGGTGGTGCAGTGATAAAGTACTTGGCTGCTAACCGAAAGGTCAGTGATTTGAACCCACCAGCTGGTCCGAGGAAGAAAAGACCTAGCAATCTGCTTCCATAAAGATTAAATCCTAGAAAACCCTATGAGGCAGTTCTTCTCTGTCACATGGGGTCATTATGAGTCAGAATCGACTCGATGGCACCCAACATCAACAAAGTGTTCTGTATGATGACTTTTGACAATTATATTCCCCTAGGTAACCACCACTCAAAACAAGATATAGATGTTGTTATGAATTGAACAGTGTACCCTAAAAATATGTGTGCAAATCTTAACCCCTATACTTGTGGTTATAATCCCATTTGGGAATGGGTTTTCTTTGTTATGTTAATATGACAGTATTAGTGCAGGATGTGTTTTAAGTCAATCTCTTTTGAGATATAAAAGAGCAGATTAAGCAAGTAAGCACAAACAGAAGGGACAATACATGCCACATGATCACCAAGGAACCTAGGAATAGAAACTGAAAAGAGGCAAGGACCTTTCCCCAGAGCGGACAGAGAGAGAGAGAAAGAGACTTCTAGAGACACACAATTCAGACTTCTAGCTGCCTAAACTGTAAGAAAATAAACCTCTGTTTATTAAAGCCCCTCACTTGTGGAATTTCTGTTATAGCAGCACTAGATAACTAAGACAGACATAGATGTAGATACAGAACATCATCCCAGAAAGTTCCCTCCTGCTCCTTTTCGGTCAATTCCCCCTCAACCCCACCTCAGGGGCAACCACTTTCTGACTTCCATCGTCGTAGATTAGTTTTACCCATTCTCGTACTTCATTTTAATGGAGTCATTTTTTCATGTACTCTTTTGTGTTTGGCTTCTTTCACTCAAAATAATGTTTTGTTTTGTTTTATTTTATTAAGGTATAATTTTCATATCATTAAATTCACCCATTAAAAGTATACAATTTAATGACTTTTAATAAGTCTGCCAAGCTGTGCAACCACTGTCTTAATGAAGTTTTAGAATATTTTTATTAATCCAATAAACTCCCTCATCTTCATTTTCAGGTAATCCTCATTTCCACTCTCAACCCAGACAACCACTAATCTATTTTCTGGCTCCATGCATTTACCTTTTCTGGACATTTCATATAAATAGAATCATATGTATGTGGTCTGGCTTTTTTTGCTCAGCTATAACATTTTTTGATGTTCATCCATGTTGTAGCATGTATCAGTAGTCATTGTTTTTTAACAGATGAATAATATTCCATTGCATGGATATACCATATTTTGCTTATCCATTCATCAGCTGATGAGCATTTGAGTTGTTTCCATTTTGGGGCAACTGGGAATAATGCTGTTGTGAACATTCATATGTGAATCTTTGTCTGGACATATGTTCTCATTTATCTTGGGTAGATAACTAAGAGAGGAATTGCTGCATCATATGGTATATTTCTGTTTAACTTTTTAAGAAACTGCCGAACTATTTTTTAAAGTGGCCGTACCATTTTACATTTTCATTGGCAATGTATGAGGGTTTCAGTTTTTCCATGTCTTTGCCATCATTTGTTATTGTCTTTTTGATTCTAGATTTTAGTGGGTATAAATCAAAATGTTTTTGAGATGCATCCACATAGTTGTGTATATCAGTAGTTCATTCATTTTTATTGCTTGGTAGCATTCCATTATAAGAATATTTCCCTTTTTTTAAAACCCATTTTCCTATTCATGGGCATTTGAGTGTTTTTCAGTTTGAGGTTGTTATGAATAAGATTGCTATCTATGTTCTTGTACAAGTTTTTTTCTGTGAATCTGTGTTTTTGTGTCTTTGGAGCAAATCCTTAGGAGTAGAATTGCTAGTCATAGTGTAGATGTATGTTTAACTTTACAAGAAACTGTAAAGTAATTGTGCTATTTTACACTCTATCAGCTACGCATAAGAGTTCCAGTTACTCCACATGCTCACCAACTTTTGGTATGATCAGTCTTTTTTTATTTCCAGTTTTCCTGATAATATTACTTTTTTGAGGATGTGATAATGGCATTGTAGTTACATGTTTTAAAAAGCATACTTATCTTTTAGAAATAATACTGACTTCATTTGCATCATAATAATCCATTGTGGGAAGGGGCAAGGACTGATGTTGATTTAGATGAAACAAGAGGCCATGACTTGATATGTTTGTAGCTAGGGGATGGGTACCTTCGAGTTCATTGATCCACTCTTTCTAATTCTGTGTGTGTTTGAAATGTTTCATAATAAAATGTTAAAAAAAATTTAAAAGTTGAAAAAAAAAATACGTCTACTTAAAAAAAATTATAAAAAGGAGCCAAGTATTTAACCTGTTGAACCAGCCATGATATTTCATTCTAGAACTTTTATAATCAGTTCTTTAGGTGGTGTTGGGTGCGATCAAGTCGATTCTTACCCATAGTAACCCCATGTCACAGAGTAGAATTGCTCCATAGGGTTTTCTTGGCTGTAATCTTTATAGAAGCAGATGACCAGGTCTCCCCAGAGGGGCTGGGTGGGTTCTAGCCACTAACCTTTCAGTTAGCAGCTGAGCACTTAACCATTTCACCACCAGCGTTCCTTGTTCTTTAGATACTACTTAGCAATAACTACCTCAAAACAACAATGGGTAATAAACTATCAATGCTTTATATACAATTTTTCCTTCAAAACTACCTTTCTTGTAAAAGAGATTATCAATACAGTCAGTGATATAACAGCCTTATTGTCCCACCAAGGTCACTAAGTTGTACAAGCCGTTTGTAATCAGCTGCTGACCTAAAGGTTGGCAGTTTGAACGCACCCAGTAGCTCCGTGGAAGAAAGCCCTGGCAGACTGCTTCTGTAGAGATTGTTGTTGTTGTTAGGTGCCCTCCAGTTGGTTCCAATTCATAGCAACCGTATGTACAGAAGAATGAAATGCTGCCTGGTCCTGCACCATCCTCACAATCATTGCTATGTTTGAGCCCATCATTGCAGCCATTGTGTCAATTCATCTTGTTGAAGATATTCCTCTTTTGCGAAGACCTTCTACTTTACTAAGCATGATGTCCTCCTCTAGGGACTGATCCTTCCTGATAACATGCCCAAAGTACATGAGACGAAATCTCACCATTCTCACTTCTAAGAAGCATTCTGGCTGTACTTCTTCCAAGACAGATTTGTTTGTTCTTCTGGCAGTCCATGGTATAGTCAATAGTCTTCGCCAGCACCGTAATCCAAAGGCATCAATTTTTCTTCAGTTTTCCTTATTCATTGTCCAGCTTTCACATGCATATGAGGTGATTGAAAATACCATGGCTTGGGTCAGGTGCACCTTAGTCCTCAAAGTGACATCTTTGCTTTTTAACAAAGAGGTCTTTTGCAGCAGATTTGGCTAATGCAATACATTGTTTGATTTTTTTTTTATGTCTTTTTTTGTGTGTTGTTGACAGTTTCTTTGTTCCATTTAATTTTCTGTGCTAAGTCGTTTTTCTTTATGTAGTTTCTTTTCATCTTTTTTATTGTTGTTGATTTTCTTTGCTGAGTCTTTATATTTTTCTTGTTTTTTATTTTGATGTGTAGGATTGTTAGTTTCCTTTGTGGTTGCCTTAATATTTACCCCTGTTTTTCTAAGTTTAAACCAGTCTTTTATTTCTTTATATTGCCTTGACTTCCTCTCCATATGAAAAATCTATGTCTACATTCTGTAAGTCCCTCGTTTTTGTTTTAATGTTGTCGTCTTTTACATATTGATATCTCTGTTTCCCTATTTTCAGTGTTTTAGCTTTGATTTGTTTTTGTGACTTCCTTATCTGAGTCGATATCTGGTTGCTCTGTCCTGTGTTCTAGTCTTGCGTTGTTATCTGTTGCTATTGATTTTCTAACCAGAGGACTCCCTTTAGTATTTCTTGTAATTTTGGTTTGGTTTTTGCAAATTCCCTAAACTTCTGTTTCTCTGGAAATGCCCTAATTTCGCCATCATATTTGAGAGACAATTTTGCTGGGTATGTAATTCTTGGCTGGCAATTTTTTTCCTTCAAGGCTTTACATATGTCATTCCATTGCCTTCTTGCCTGCATGGTTTCTGCTGAGTAGTCTGAGCTTAGTCTTATTGACTCTCCTTTGTAGATGACTTTTCCTTTATTCCTAGCTGCTCTTAAATTCTCTCTTTTTCTTTGGTTTCAGCAAGTTTGATTATAATATGTCTTGGTGACTTTTTTTGGGGATCTATCTTATGTGGGGTTCAATGAGCATCTTGGATGATATCTTCTCATCTTTCATCATATCAGGGAAGTTTTCTGTCAACAAATCTTCAATGGTTTTCTCTGTATTTTCTCTTGCCCCCCATCCCACCCTGTTCTGGTACTCTAATCACTCATAGGTTATTTCTCTTGATAGAGTCCCACATAACTCTTAGAGTTTCTTCATTTTTTAAATTCTTTTATCTGATTTCTGCTCCAATAAGTTGGTGTCAAGTGCTTTATCTTCAGTCTCACTAATTCTGACTTTTACTGCCTCAATTCTGCTCCTATGACTTTCTATTGAGTTGTCTAATTCTGAAATTTTATTGTTCATCTTCTGGATTTCTGATTGCTGTCTCTCTATGAATTCTTGCAGCCTATTAAATTTGTCATTATGCTCTTGAATAATCTTTTCAAGTTCCGCTACTGCTTTGTCTGTATGTTCTTTGGTATTCTCTGTGTATTGCAAAATTTCCTTCCTAATTTCTTGAAGAGTTCTGTTTATTAATCTTTTGTATTCTGCCTCTGGTAATTCCAAGAAATTCTCGTCCTCTAGAAAATTTATTGATTCTTTATTTTGGGAGCTTGCTTAAGCCATCTTGGTCTGCCTTTTTATGTGATTTGATATTGACTGTTTTCTCTGAACCATCAATATGTTATTATAATTTTTTTATTTCATATTTGCTTAGTGTGTTCTAGCTTCTTGTTTTGTTTTCTTTCGATATGCCCAAATAGGCTGCTCATGTGTGCTAGCTTGATTATTGGCACCTTTGAAACACTAACGTCCTGTCACCAGGTAGTTAGATCTATTACTAAGTGTGTGAGCCCAGGAGTCTGTTAAATTTTCTTGTATGGATTCAGCTTACGTGTCCAAGCAGTTGGTCACCAAGTGTGTGGTACTGGCTCTCATCTACAGTCCTAGAGAGGCATGGGTGATTGGTGTAGGCACAGGTATCTGACTGTAGTAGGGGATCACGTGCTGAACAAGGTAGGGGGCTGACGGCTGCCCCTGAGTGTCTGAAAGGAAAATGTGTCCCTGTTCCCTAGAGCAAGTAGGTAGGTGAGTTTTACAGCTGGCTTATGAGCACTTGAGCTATTCGGGCACCACTTGTTCTTGGACCCCTGTCGCAGGTAGATAGATGGCGTGGATGGAGCCACCAGTCATCAAGCCCCTGATGTGGACAGGTAAGGAGCCTGCTTAAAGGGAGAACAGTGTCAAATGTCACAAAACTGCCACTTCACTGGGGAAACAGTTGAAGTAAGACTTCAGGTATATACCTTGTTGTACTGTGGTAGTGAGGGCTTACGCTATTGAAATGGGCCCACACAAGTCTATGCAGGGGTGAAAGGCATTCAAAGTCTGCAGACCTCTTATACCTGTTCTTAGGCAAAAGAGCTGTGCCAACCCTGAGGTCCTGGCTTAGGGGAAGCGGTAGCTTATTTTTTCCCTGTTTGTTAATTTGTTCCCTCTCCAAGGCCAGGAGAATGGCTCAGGGTGCCTTAAGGGATCTACTTCCAGCCCAGGTGACTCATCAATTGCTGAAGCCAGCCGGGACCCAGTGCAGAGTGGGGACGGGGGAGGGGGTAAATGGGAGAGAGGTTTTTCCCAAATGACATGGTTTTTTTAAAAAAAAATTTTTTTTTAATCCCCGCGGTAAGCTACACGCAAGTACTTAAAAGCCACTTGGGTGTTGCTTTTCACTGGTTCTGGGTGGCTGAGTAGACTCCACTGGTGGGTCTCTCCCAATGTGGAAAACACCTCCCAAGTGTAGCTGTTTGCCCGCCTCACTGCGTACCCTGAGCTGATCCAGACTGAAGGGCTGCAGCTCCCACCACGTCAGGTCTGGCAACTCCTCACGGCTTCTGAACCGTCTCTCCCTCCCCCACCACTCAGTCCGATTCCTCAACTTTGCGTTTGATGTTCAGGGCTCCTAGATAATCATATACAATTGATTCACTTGTTTTTTCAGGTCTTTGTTGTAAGAGGGACATAGGAAGCATCTGATTACTCTGCCATCTTGGCCCCACCTCCTAAAACTCCAATACGTTGTTTGATTTCTTGACTCCTGTTTCAATGGGTGTTGATTGTGGATCCAAGTAAAATGAAATCCTTGACAACTTCAATCTTTTCTCTGTTTAACATGATGTTGCTTATTGATCCAGTTGTGAGGATTTTTGTTCTCATTTTGATGAGGTATAATCCATACTGAAGGCTGTAGACTTTGATCGTCATCTGTAATTGCTTCAAATCCGCATCACTTTCAGCAAACAAGGTTTTAGCATCTGCATTCACAGATCGTTAATGAGTCTTCATCCAATCCTGATGCCGTATTCTTCTTCATATAGTGCAGCTTCTCGGATTATTTGTTCGACATACAGATTGAATAAATATGGTGAAAAGATACAACACTGACACACACCTTTCTTGATTTTAAACCACAGAATATCCCCTTGTTCTGTTCTAACTGCTGCCTTTTGATCTATATAATATTCTGCATGAGCACAATTAAGTGTTCTGAAATTCTCATTCTTTGCAATGTTATTCATATTTTTCCTGATCCACACAGTTGAATGCCTTTACATAGTCAATAAAACACAGATAAACATCTTTCTGGTATTCTTTGCTTTCAGGCAAGACCCATTAGCTGAAAAAACCCTACGGAGCAGTTTTACTCTGTAACACATGGTCACCATGAGTCAGAATAGACTCTACAGCAATAAGTTTGGTTATTTTTTTAATTGTCCTATGATTTGATTTTTTCCAGAAAGGAAATCTCTTAATAGTGAGGAAATATCACCATTCAGAGCTTTCTGACTAACACTGTAATTCTAACACGTACTAAATACATACTAAATCTTTAGCATTTAATTTTCAATATCTTAAGGAAACTAAATGGCTTGCCCCAGATGATAGATGAATAAATGAGAAAAAAGCCACATTATTTTGAGAAATAGACTTCTAACATAATATTTTTTCTTATTTGCCTTAGAAATTAGCTTATATGTTTACTAGCGTTATCACACATGGCAAATATTAACATTCTCTTCTATAACCATTGCTGGAATTTTTTGTTTTGTTTTGTTTTGAAACCAAAGTAAGGACACTCCATAAACCCAGTCGCACAAGATAACTGACCATTCTTGTTATGTTAGAGGACAGTCCTAAGAAAACAGTTCATTCTAAAGAACTAAAGGGATGAACATTCTAAACATCATCCCTAAGAACTATTAACATTCTTTTGATTCAGAGAAGAGAATGTTCCCTTTGCTTGCCAGTAGCTTTGATAGCCAGACTTGCATTTCCAAGCACACATAGTACTCATTTAAAACTTACAAAGATATCAAGTGGACAATGTCTCCTTTCTTCCGAAGGTTTGATTGATGATTTCCGACTGTGATCTTCTACTACTTTATGAAGATGTGATTTCATGAGAGCCATTTTAATTCTCTAAGTTTGAGATGGAATTCAAGTGTTCCTTTTTTGGTTGTTAATTGTGAAATCCTGAAAATAATTTGACTCACTTTTAAATCTCATACATCAAAAAAATGACACCCTGCAGGCACCCTGAATTATTTAACTTTACCCTGTACAATTCTAGATTCATGTACTGTTTTAAACTCAGTTGGATTGTAAGTGATTATGGTAAGTGTAAATGGCTCTAAACAGTCCCCAAATACTTAAACATTACAAAAGTACCTGAAAATTATATGCCTGCCGTGCCTTGTATTAAAAATAGCAACATCAGTAGAATATCTACTTCCATATGCCTTTGTACTGGAGTACAAGTGACTTAAAAGTGGAATTCTGAAGTTGATAAAATTTCATTTTACCAATGGATTTTCTGCAAATGTAAGTGTTTAAAATTCCCTTGGTTTGGCAGCCATTATCTAAAAATTATTTACTATTTTTCCTCAATCTCTTGGAGAAACTTCAAGTTCAAATCATTGAGTTACTAGACGTAAATAACTACTTTTAAAATAACTTTCTGTACAATGTTTTTCACGTATAGGCCTTAAAAAGCACTTTATTTCATGATCTCAAAAGTCCAGGCTAAGCCTTATTTTGTATTTTCATATTTGAAGGTTTCTCATGGATGTGTCACGTCCAAGGTAAGAATTAGCTGCATAGACAAAAGTTGTATCTCTGTATAGGTGACCAAGAAATGCTACATTTGAGGCAACAAAACAAACCAACAGTCATTTTCCTTCCAACTGCTTTTTGGACAATCACTTTTTTATAAGCTCCATGATCCAGACTGCCCCACTACTTGTGAGTGGCAACAGATTAGCATAGTAGATAAGCAAATGGGCTCAGTAACAATTTACTAAAATTTGTGAGGGAAATTACATTATCTAAAAGCAAAGATGTCACTTTGAGGGTGCCTGACCCAAACCGTGGTATTTTCAATCACCTCATATGCATATGAAAGCTGAACAATGAATAAGGAAGACTGAAGAAGAATTGATGCCTTTAAACTATGGTGTTGGTGAAGAATATTGAATATACCATGAACTGCCAAAAGAATGAACAAATCTGTCTTGGAAGAAGTATAGCCAGAATTCTGCTTAGAAGCAAGGATGGTGAGACTTCGTCTCACTTACTTTGGACATGTTATCAGGAGGAACCAGTCCCTGGAGAAGGACATCATGTTTGGTAGAGGGTCAGCGAAAAAGAAGAAGACCCTCGAGATGAATTGACACAGTGGCTGCAGCAGTGGGCTCATACATAGCAACAATTGTGAAGACACAGGACTGGGCCGTGTTTCGTTCTGTTGTACATAGGGTTGCTATGAGTTGGAACGAACTTAATGACACCTAACAATAGCAAATGTCTCTGTGGCACAAACGGTTTGCACTTGACTGTTACCCTAAAGGCTGGCAGTTCGAACTCACCCAGTAGTACTGCAGAATAGAAGGCCTGACGATCTGCTTCTGTAAAAATTACAGCCAAGAAAATCCTACTCTGTAACACATGAGGTCACCATGAGTCCGAAACGACTTGACGGTGATGGTTTTTGGGAGTTTTTTTTAGTGATATTCACAAGTTTGTGATTCACAAGATCTCAAGATGTATCCTGCGGGAATTTCCAGGGTCCACCAAGTAATTATACATAGTTTTCCGATGAGAAAAAAGGTTCAGGCAAGACAAGTGACTTTCTCAAGGAAATACAGCTAATAAATGGCAGAGTCTGCATTCAAACTCAGGTCTGTCTAACAAGAAAGCCTATTCACTTTCCACCATGAGTGGGGCTGCCAAACACTGGCACTGAGCAAAGATTTTTGGCACAGGTAATATTTGCACTTTATAATTCAAGCTTGAGCCATGTAATAATAATGATAATAGAGTCCACAAACCCATAACTGCCATTTTAAAATCCAAAAAGCTCCAAACTAGGTTTTATAACTCATTTGGCAGCAAAATCTGACCTGACCTGAATTCATTTGGTAGCAAAACTTGGCCTGCAATGCAAAGACTATTCATAGCCCTTACTTACCCATTTAGTGTAAGTATTCCTACATTTTGCTACATAAATATTAACGTATTCTTTACAGAGTTCTTCCCCTGGCCAAATGTAATACATGGTAAATGTATGAAATTACTTTTTCCAAAATCTAAAATATTCTGAACTCTGAAACACATCTGGCTCCAAGGTTTTAGGTAAGGAACTATAGACCCAAATAATAATAATAAAACAATAATAGTAAAACTTTGTTGTACAGTTTGATCTCATCTTTATGTTTTTTACAAAATACTGCCATATATATCTTATTGCATTTGTCAGCACAATGTGAATACTTCCTAACTTCTTTGGCTATGTTTGCCCTGGCTATCTATTTAGGGAGAAGAAGAAAAAAGAAGATTAAACTCTTGGCTTCATGAAGTCCCTTGGCCAAATGTAGGCCTGACATCTAACTGAGTTTTAACTTCTTACATAGGAAATTGTTTAAATCAGAGATAGAGTAATATTGTTTTGTATATATGTGCATATGGTTTTTTTTTTTTTTTGTGATCCCCTCTTAAATCTAAGCCTCTCTGGTGGATTTACTTTAAAGGGGTTGGCATTAAATTGTTATTTCAGTTGTCTTAATGTAACTAGACCACTATAATAAACTAAGAGTCTTAGTGATCAGTGTTATGAAAACAAACACAAGATATAAGTTTCATATAAACACAAAAATTACTGAGGATCATTCGTACATAGTTAATCAAGATTTTTTTTACTGTCTAGGAAATTCAAAATTTATATAGAGCTTTCAAATATTAGGTGCTTTCTAGATCAGTAGGTTTCAACCTTCTTTTTCTGCCTCAAAACACATAAGAGATACAGTATATTCCCTTTAGTAATAACAATTTATAAAACAAATTATTAATTATACAACCAGCAGCCATTCTCATGCCTGAGATCCAACAGAATCAGACAGTGAATCGGTTTGAATTTTAATAAAAATCCAAGACATTTCATATAGTTCTATCACACATTCTGGATGCTTACTTCCTATAGTAGCAAATTCCTCTTACTCTAGCCTAAACTTTGCTGGTAGGTTGCAGGCCTAGGGTGAAGGGAATCTAGAACGGATAAAAGAAGAGAGAGATAATAAATATCAACTATAGCCTTGGAATCAGTGGCAACAATGGAACTCTAGCTTTTGTCATTAAACTAAAAAAACCAAACCAGTTGCCACTGAGTTGATGCCAACTCACAGAAACCCCATGTGTCATGTGGAACTGTGCCCCATAGGGTTTTCAATGTTGATTTTTCTGAAGTAGATCACCAGATTGTTCTTCCAAGGCGCCTCTGGGTAAATTTGAACCTCCAGCCTTTTGATTAGCAGCCAAGTACATTAACCATTTGCACCAACCAGGGACTCCAACTTGTTTCATTAACATTCCTGAATTGAGCTTTTTGTAGATATTGTGGCCAGCCACCAACCTGAAGGCTCTGGATTGGAGTTAATGCAAGGCACAAGTAGATCTTGTGGTGTAAGAGGTGGACTGTAGTGGGCATCTCTTATGCTCTGCCTCACATTCTCTCACATCTTCTCAGTCTATCTTTTACTCTAGCCATTTCAACATCAACTAGCTTTGCACAGGAGTAAGCAGACAACACTTTAGCTAGGCTCTGCAAAACACTTCTTGCTTTCTGCTCTGGGGCTTCTTTTTTTTTTTTTTTTT
>NW_004444037.1:4490107-4499006 GCF_000243295.1 Trichechus manatus latirostris | reverse complement strand
AGACCCCAGACACTACTCACCAAGGTAGAATGTAGAGCATTATCTTTATAAGTAGTGTCATGCCAATTGAGCTAGATGTTCCCCGAGACCATGGTCCTCTGGGGCTTCTTTGATGTCTCAGTGTGGGACACCCAGGCATACACAACTTAAACTCTGGAAGTTTAAGTGTGTTAATAACCTTCTGGAAAACATTTTGCTGAAGGGTGGGAGGGGGCAGTAGAGAAATGTCCTCAGCTTCCTTTTAGGAAGACAGTTCTGAGAGGCATTTTGTAACTCCTGGGAGCATCAAGTTGAAGGCACCACAATGATGATCAACTTGATAACATGTCCTTTTCCCCCTCTTGTTTCTCTTCTGATAATCTTCCAAATAAACTTCCTTATACAGATCTTTATCTTAGGCTCTACTTTCAGGGGAAACTCAGGCTTGGTTACCCCTGTTACATGTTTGTTGGGGGTCCTGTAGACCACCCTCAGGCTTGATGATTCTCTAGAAGAACTCACAGAACTCAGAAAACATATTATACTCAGAGGTATGGTTTATTATATCAAAGGGTTACAGATTAAAATCAGCTAAAGGGAAAAGGCACATGGGTAAAGTCTAGGAGCAACCCGGCACAAGATTCCAAGTGTCCCCTCCCAGTGGAGCTGCATGGGGGCTCACTTAATTCTCCCAGCAGTGATGTGTGACAACACGTGCGAAGTATTGCCAACCAGAGTACTGGTGATTTGGTGTCCAGGATTATTATCGGGAGTCAGTCACGTAGGCATGCAGCATCTACATGATTGACCTCCGCTACTTAGACTGCAGCCCTCCAGAGGTCAAACTGATACCATGTGCCCAGGCCCTCAGGAATACAAAAGCAGACTTTCACCATAAATCACATTGTTAACATAAACTATCTGCTCAAAAGCCCAAGGCTTCAGGCATACAAAAACACCTTATTAGACAGGATATTTCAAGGACTCAGAGACTATCTCCCAGCAGCCAGTCAAGGGTCAGTTCTCCTGAAGACAGACCTTTCTTTGGAATGTACAGGTTTTGAGCAACTTGTGCTGTTTCTGCATACTGTATTGGTCTTATTTCCTTAACTAGATAATAAGATCCTCGAAGAAAAGAATCATATATTTGTATAGTTTTCTCCCAAGTGAATACCTAGCTGGTTGTCTCTTTGCTAGTCAGAGCAAATCAGCATTCCTAAATTCCCGAACCTAATTTTTTTTCCCAAGAGCATGTTTTAGTGTTACATTTTGAAAAGTCCTCTGGACTGCACTGTAAAAATGATTTGACATCCATGTTGACTGCATGCAGCTATTATTCACAGCTCAAGACTTCCCACTCTTGATGACCCACCACTCCACAACTGGATCAGGGTCAAGGGCAAGGTTATTTTATTGAGTCATAGTGCTGAGAGAGAATTACATTGTTAATATAAAAACAAAATAAAATCGTTGCCGTTGAGCCGATTCCAACTCATGGTGACCCTATGCATGCAGAGTAGAATTGTTCCGTAGGGTTTTCAAAATTGTGACATTTCAGAATCAAATTGCCAGGCCTTTCTTCCAAGGCATCTCTGGCTGGGTTCTAACTGCCATCTTTTTGTTAGTAGTCAAGCACTTAACCATTTATGCCAATTCTGAGCTTTCCCAGAATCATCTCTGTCTCTTTTTTATGGTTGTAAAAAAATACATAACACACTTCTCAAGTCAACATTTTTTACATGTACAGTTCAGTGACATCAATTACGTTAATTTTTTGACCCTTCCTTTTTGGCTTTCTTCCAATTATGTACCTCAAACCAGTTAAATCAGACTATCTGGAGGTGAGATCCAGGGTTCCAGTTGATAGTAATGTGCAGCCAGGGTTAAGAACCAGTAACATAGAAGGCAAAGATTCAGGTGAGGGCTCAGGTAGGCAGGTGCAGAAGGATTCTCTTGGCCTGTTTAGACTAGTTACAGACTAGGCCCCACTCAGTGTGATCCGTGAGCTAGCAGCATTGACCTCACCTGGAAGCTTATTAGAAATGCAGCCCAGACTTAATGAATCAGAATCTGCATCTTAACAAAATTCTGAGGTGATACGTTTGTACACTGAAGTTTCAAAAATAGTAACCTAGGCAATAGGATTCCTGCTTGTGATCCAAGGCTCCAAGTCTGGGTGAGAGACCAAAGCTCCAGCTGTTAAGACCGTGTTTTTCAGCCTGGCACATTTCTCTTTCATAGATGGTTGTTGAAGGATGAAATCCAGTTCACTCAGTCTATCATCTTTTTTTTTTTTTTTTTTAATTTTATTGTATTTTGTCAGTCTATCATCTTAACTCTACTTATAGTCATTTGTGTATGTTGGGATGGGTTGAGGGGATAGATGCCAGAATTTATTCCATCAACTCTAAGAGTTTGTGTAATAAGGAGATACATGAACAGTAAGTTTTTACTATATTTAAGTGACCTACTTTCTTATAAGTAGAATGTTATGGATTGAACAGTGTCCTCCCAAAATATGTGTTGTAAATATTATTATTACTATTATACAACTCCTATACTTGTGGTTATAATCCCATTTAGGAATGGTTTCTCTATGTTATGTTAATGAAGCAGTATTAGTATAGGATGCGTCTTAAATCAGTCTCTTTTGAGATATAAAAAGAGCAGTTTAAGCAAAGAAGGAAGGAAGCACAGTTGGGGGAAGATAGATGCTACACCACATGAGATCTCCAAGGAACCAAGAAACAGAAGCTGGAAAGAGACAAGGGCCGTCCCCAGGAGTCAATAGAGAGAGAAGTTCTTCTCCTAGAGCCAGTGCCCAGAATTCAGACTTCTAGACTCCTAAATAGTGAGAAAATAAACTTCTGTTTGTTAAAGCCACACACCCACTTGTGGTATTTCTGTTATAGCAGCACGTGATAACTAAGACATTGAGATAATAACCTTTCAGCAAAATGGCTTAAAAAAAAAATCAGTGACTTTTGATGAGTGAAATTTAGAGAAAGAGATGTCAGTAATTAATATTCCATGCTCACTAAACCAAAAATATCCCCTGAAGTCTTCTTCAAACCGAACAGTAGTTTAGCTTAACTAGTAAAGGATGTTTGCCTTGAAGATTATACTCTTTTAAGAACTATCTATACGGGATCAAATTGACAACAGCAACTCGAAAGATTAGGTAGGAACCTTAGCAGTGAGTTTATGTTAATGGGGGAGGAACAACTCAGAAAAGGAGGGTGAGAATGGTTGTACAACTCAAAGAATGTAATCAATGTCACTGAATTGTACATGTAGAAACTGTTGAATTGGTGTATGTTCTGCTGTGTATATTCTCAACAACAACAAAATAAATGAAATTAAACAAACAAAACAAAAAACATTCCATGCTCATTACACTTGGGCATCAAACTAGTAAATGGCAGTTCTATGCCAGGCCTAGATCTGCCCCTAAAGGAGTTGTGGGCAAATTCTTCCATCCCAGGTTCTCTGGACCATCCTGCAGCAGCAACCTTAGAGTAGGATTTGTGATTTTAAGATAATGGCTGACAAAACACAGACCTTAATAGTGATGCTAATGAACATTTCTGAGCACTTACTGTGTGCTAAGCACTATTCTAAGAGCTTTATAAATATTAATTCATTTACTACTCACAATTATGTTAGATAAGATTATTACTCCCATTATACAGTTGGGAAAACTGAGGTACAGAGAGGGAATACAAATAATAAAGGCAGGATTCAAATCCAAGCTGCCTAATACTTCCTATACGAGGCACTAGACCTCACTGTCTGGAGAATCACTATGGTAAAGGGGAAAGAGACATTCTTCCAAACATGGTAGGGAGCATCAAGTTGAAAGTCTCCTAAATCCACTAATATGCAAATTATTTCTTAACCTGTCAAAGAGATTATACCTCAGCTTGAAGACACTTCCTTCATTATGTGGTTTATCTCCCAGTGTAATGCTTTTCGAATTCTACTGTGCACATAAAGCAGCATAGGATCTTGTTAAAATGCAGATTCTGATTCAGAAGGTCTGGAGAAGGGCCCAAGATTCTGTGTTTCTAACAAGCTCCCAGGTGGTGTCAAGCTCCTGGTGTAGGGACCACACTTTGAGTAGCAAGGCCACAGGATGCACAAAATTTGCTTTAAATGCATAAACTCAGAGGCTCACTTCTTGTTAATCAGATTTTGTAACAAGCATTTCATTCTACAGGTCTATAAGGCTGCTCCTATCTCCTATTGTTTGTAGGACTTAAAAATGCTCCCTAGATGGGCAGAATGAAGAGTAATACCTAATATGATGTATTTTTTTTTTTAAAAAGTGAACAGATTTCATGTCAGTATGTATAGTATGATGCCAATAGTATCTAGATGCACACACACAGACACACACACGTGAAGAAGAAAGGGATAAGTTATGTACTGAGATTTCTGATGCTGTGTGTCAAGAATTTGAATCTTTTTTTCTTATAATACTAGTACTTAACAGATATATTGGAGCCCTGGTGGCGCAGTGGTTAAGAGCTCGGCTGCTAACCAGCTGCTAACCAAAAGGTCAGCAGTTCGAATCCACCAGCCACTCGTTGGAAACTCTGTGGGGCAGCTCTACTCTGTCCTATCGGGTTGCTATGAGTTGGAATCGCCTTGATGGCAATAGGTTTGGTTTTTTGTTTTAATGGATATATCTAGCATGGAGGCCATCTAAATTTTGTTTCTTAGCTTACGGATGATAAGAGTTGATAATATTATTTCCCTAGTTGATATCTAACCTGCTTAGTGTTTCAGCTTTTACCTAGAACAATAAAAATATTAACCAAGTGGGTATTAAAGCACATAATTCAATTTCCAGGCTGTAGACACAATGAATTCTCTTTTATTGCATTCTGTTAAAAAGAAAACAAAATAAAAATCATATACATATATACATATATGATTTATATATGTAAATATATAATAGATTTCAGACCAGCATGTATAATATGATGTCGATAGTATCTACGTACACACGCACACATACACATGCAATAAGTAAAAAAAAAAAAGAGAGAAGGAGATAGACTGAGGTTATCAATGGTTATATATAGATGGTAGGGTTACAGAGGAGCCCTGGTGGTGCAGTGGTTAAGCGCTCAGCCGCTAATCGAAGATCAGTGGTTCAAACCCATCAGCCACTCTGCTGCTCCGTAAAGATTTACAGCCTTGGAAACCCTATGGGCCAGTTCTACTCTGTCCTATAGAATCACTATGAGTGAGAATTGACTTGATGGCAACAGGTTTGTTTGTTTTGGTTAGGGTTATGGATTATTTTTCTACAATGAACATACGATCAGGGGAAAACAATAAATTAATTTTAAAGAAAAGAATGTGACCTATAAACCTCTTATTCTAATAAGTCAAGAAAAATATGTATATTCTGGTTAATCAGTTTGAATGGGTTAATATTCAGCAGATCAGTAGTAGATTTTTTTCCAACAACAATTCATTTGTTATTAAGGTAAAAATTTTAAATTGTTTCTCATAGCAGACTTTCAGCTTCTCAAAAATTAGTTTCATATGTCCAGCAGTTAGTTTTATGTGACAATACTTTACTTTTATTCAGAAATTTAAAAATTCCCTAAATTGACAGCAATCATCTATTAAATAAACAAACCAATGGGTGGGGTACCAATTTAGGCACAAACTATTAACTGATTAGCATCTCTACTTCCTAACAGAGAGACATGAACATGAGCTGGAAAATGATTTTTTTAAAACATTTTATTGTGTTTTCGGTGAAAGTTAACACAACAAATTCGATTCACATTTACCAATTTCTATACATATTGTTCAGTGACATTTGTTACTTTTTTCACAATGTGTCAACATTCTCTTTATTTGCATTCTGGTTGTTCCGTTTCCATTACTCTAGCTTCCCTGATCCCCCCCTACCTTCTCATCTTTGCTGTAGGGTATATGTTGACCATTTGGTCTCGTATAGGTGATTTGTTTTTAAGAGCTCCATACTCACTGGCAATATTGTTTATTTTATGATCCAATCTGTTATTTAGCTGAAAGATGACCTCTGGGAGTGGTTTCAGTTCCAAGTTTAAAGGGTATCTCAGGGTGTCAGTCTCAGGGATTCCTCTAGTCTGTACCAGTCTAGTAAGTCTGGCTTTTTTTGTTTTTGTTTTCTCTTTTTTTAAGAATTTGAGTTTTGTTTTACATTTTTCTCCCATTCTGTGGGGGACTATCTATTGTGTCCCTAGTCAGAACAGTAGGTAGTAGTAGCTGGGCACTATCTAGTTCTTCTGGTCTCGGGATAGATGAGGACGTGTTTCACGTGGGCTATTAGTCCTGTACTTCCTTCTTTGAGTCTTTAGTTTCCATCTTTTTCTTTTGTTCCAGATGAGTAGAGACAAATAGTTGTATCTTAGATGGCCACTTGCAAGCTTTGAAGACACGAGACACTATTCACCAAACTAGTATGTAGAACATAAACTTTATAAACTATGTTGTGCCAATGGACTGAGTTGTCCCAAGGGACTACGGTCCTAAGCCTTCAAACCTAGTAAACCAATCCTGTGAGGTGTCTGGTTATGTCTAGGAAGTATCCATAACTGTGCCCCCATGTGCTTTATTATATATATGAATATATATATGCAGCACACAAAAACATGTATATACTTATGCCTACAGATATACCTATACATGCATCTGCATATACTTTTGTCTGCCTCCCGTACACATAGATGCATACATTTCTACCTATGAAACCAAACACATATTTTTGGTACTTATTGCTGTTGTTGCAAAATTGCATAATTGCATGTTATAGCATTTACTAAAAAGATACCTTATTCTTGTGCACTCTTAATGTTATCATTCATTTTGGTCAAGTTGTGCAGACTTCACCCTCATCTGGTATTGTCTTTCCCATCACCAAAAACAATAAGTGTCTATTATCTAGAAAGTGATTCCTCCTCCTTCCCCCTCCCATCCCTGCTAACCACCAAAGAACACTGAATTCTGTATGTATATACCTCTTTTTCTGTTTTTATAAAAGTGGGATCATAACAATATTTGCCCTTTTGTGCTTGACTTATTTCACTCACATAATGTCCTCCGGATTCATCCATGTTATAAGATGTGTTGTGGACTCATCATTATTCTTTATAGCCATACCATTTTCCATAATGTTGTACCATTTTACATTCCCACCAGCAGTGGATAAGGATTCCAATCTTCCCACAACCTTGCCAGCATTTGTTGTTTTGTTTTTGATCAGTGCCAGTTTTGCAGGGGTGAGATAGTATCTCATTGTAGTTTTCATTTGCATCTCTCTGATGGCTAATGATCGAAAGCATCTTTTCATATGTTTGTTGGCTGCTTGCATGTCCTCTTTGGTGAAATGTCTGTTCATGTCCTTTGCCCATTTTTAAATTGGATTGTCTTTTTATTGTTGAGTTGTTATTTTCTATATATTTTAGAGATTGGACCCTTATCAAACATATAATTCCCAAATATATTTTCCTAGTCTGTAGGTTCTTTTTTTAGTCTTTTGATAAAGTTTTTTTGATGAGCGTTAAGTATTTAATTTTTAGGATGTCCCAGTTATCTAGTTTGTCTTCTGTTGCTTATGCATACATATGTAGTTGTGTTTGGTAACCTATAAAAAGAATAATTAGGTCCCATAGTTTTGCTCTTATATTATCTTCTAGGAACATAATTTTTCAGCTTTAACATTTAGGTCTTTGATCCATTTTGAGTTAATTTTTGTCTATTGTGTTAGGTATGGATCTTGTTTTATTTTTCAGCAAATGGATATCCAGTTTTGCCAACACCATTTGTTAAAGAGAATGTTTCTTTCCCATTAAATGGACTTTGGCCCCTTGTCAAAAATCAGCTGCCCGTAGATGAATGGATTTGCTTCTGAGTTCTCAATTCTATTCCGTTGGTCTACGTGTCTGTCATTGAACCCGTATCAGGCTGTTTTGATTACTGTGGCTGTATAGGATGTTTTGAGATCAGGGAGTATGAGGCCTCCTACTTGGTTCTTCTTCAGTATGTGTTGGCTATTTGGGGCCTCTTTTCTTTCCATATAAAGTTGGTGATATGTTTTTCCATTTCAGTAAAGAATGTTGTTGGAATTTGGATCCGGATTGCGTTATTATCTATAGATTGCTTTGGTTAGTATGGACATTTTCACAATGTTAAGTCTTCCAATGCATGAGCATGGAATGTTTTTCCATTTTATGAAAGTCTCAAAAATGATTTTAAAAAATTTTTTTATTGTACTTTAGATGAAGGTTTACAGAACAAATAGTTTCTCATTAAACAGTCAGTACACATATTGTTTTGTGACATTGATTAACAACCCCACGACATATCAACACTCTCCCTTCTCGACCTTGGAGGAACTTTTTTTTGGAAAATTATACATCATTTCATCATTACATCATTTCAAAAGTTTCTACATGTACAATTCAGTGACATTGATTACATTCTTCCAGTTGTACTGCTATTCTCACTATCCTTTTCCAAATTATTCCATCACATTATCTTCAAATCACTGCCCCCTAGGCTTCCCATCAGAACTTTTGAGTTGCTGTTGTCAATTTGATCTCACAAAGATAATTCTTTTTTTTTTGTACCTTAGATGAAAGTTTACAGAACAAATAGTTTCTCATTAAACAGTTAGTACACATATTGCCCTATAACAATGGTTAACAACCTCATGACATGTCAACACTGTCCCCTCTCAACCTTGAGTTCCCTATCACCGGCTTTCCTGTCCCCTCCTGCCTTCTAGTCCTTGTCCCTGGACTGCTGTGCCTTATTAGTCCCGTTTTGTTTTATGAGGCCACCCATTCCACAGCTGAACAGTAAACTTTGGGAGTGACTTCACCACTGAGCTAAAAGGGTGTCCGGGGGCCAT
>NW_004444037.1:4457251-4488649 GCF_000243295.1 Trichechus manatus latirostris | reverse complement strand
CCTAATTTCACCATCATATTTGAACAAGAGTTTTGCAGGATATATTATTCTTGGCTGGCAATTTTTTTCTTTCAAGGTTTTATATGTGTCATCCCATTGCCTTCTTGCCTGAATGGTTTCTGCTGAATAATCTGAGCTTAGTCTTATTGTTTCTCCTCTGTATGTGACTTTTTGTTTTTCTCCAGCTGCTCTCAGGATTCTTTGTTTGTCTTTGGATTTCGTGAGTGTGATTATGGTATGCCTTGGTGAATTTCTTTTGAGGTCTATCCTATATGGAGTTCGTTGAGCTTCTTGGATGGTCAGCTTTTCATCTTTCATGATATTGGGAAGTTTTCTGTCAGCAATTCTTCAGTGATCCTCTCTGTGTTTTCTGTTTTCTTCCCCTGTTCTGGAACTCCAATCACTTGCAGATTTTTGCTTTTGATTGTATCCCACATAATTCTCAGGGTTTCTTCATTTTTCTTCATTCTTTTTTCTGATTTTTCCTCAGAGTTGTGTCCAAGTGTTTGTCTTCAATTTCGCTGATCCTATCTTCCATCATTTCAAACCTACTCTCCAGCCCTTCTATGACACTGCCCATTTCTGAAATCTTGTTGTTTATCTTTTGGATTCATAATTATTGTTTTTGTATGGTTTCTAGTTGTGAATTTATTTTAGCATTTTGTTCCTGTATTATTTTCTTGAATTCTTCCATTTTTTTGTCTGTATTTTCCATGAATTTGTCTGCCTTTTCCATGAATTTGTCTATTTTTTCCTCATTTTTGTCTGCTTTTTGCATCCACTTTTGGATAATTCTGAATATTAGAGATTTGTATTCCCTATCAGTTAGGGCTAGTGCCTTTTCTTCTACTGGAAGGTCATCTGGTGTTTTATTTTGGATGCCTACTGGAACCATACTGTCCTGTTTTTGTAAATGTTTTGATATTGTCTGCTGTCTTCAGGGCATTCAGTGGTTATTGTTCTTATTTATTGATTGTAGATTTATTTATTTCGTCCTGCTTTTTTGTTTTATTTGGCTCTGTCTGAGCAGGCGGGCTGTGTGTTCTTTGTTGTTTGCTTGTCTGTGGGCACGATAATTTTCACCTCCTTCTCCAATGGGCAGGGTCAGTCACTCAGGTATGGTATAGCAGGTCAGGTTCAGCTAAAGGGGAATTGTTGGGATGGGTTGTTTGTGGCATGTACCAGGGCTGACAGTGCAGACCTAGAATCAGTGCAGGGCAGGTTCCAGTAGGCCGTGCCTGTGCTGCTAGGGAGTGTGATGTTCAGCTCATGGTGCAAGTAGGCAGGAAGGAGGAGGTAGATTGTGATGTGTGGAGCTAAGATGGGTACGGGAAAGACGAGAGAGAGGAGAGAGGAACAGCAGCCAAAAACATACACACAAACAAAAAAGAGTGCTAAGGGAGCTTGCTATTGGAGTGGAGAGTTGAGAGACTGAGAAATGGGGAAAAACAAAAATGAGGAAAAAAAAGAAAAAGGGTAGAAGAAAAAAATGAATAAATCGAGAGACTGGAAATGAAGAAAGACAAAAATGGAATAAGAGAGAGAAGAAAATGAAACAAAGAAACAAACAAACAAAAAAACCCAAAAACAAAAACAAAAAAAAAGACAACAAAAAAGAAATGCCCCCAGGGATGTCCCTGTGCATCTGTGCAGAGTAAGGGAGTAGCTTCCAAGCCACATGGTACTGCCTGGCTAGAAGGGGCTCCCAAGCTAAGAAAAAAAGAAAGAAAACAAACAAACAAATCAAAACAGAACAAATCAGAGCAAACAAACAAACAAAAAAGTTCTGGGGGTCCCACCAGTGTGGCGGCATGGACCAGGAAGCAGTTTCACAGTCAAGCGGTATTTCGAAGCCTTTCAGGAAGAAGCAAAGATGGCGCACAGAGCCAGGTATTTGAGAGAAAGGAGGGGGAGGTGGTGAGAGGTAAGGAAGAAATCTAAAGAAGCAGAAAAAAGCAACACCAGCAGCCAACAAAAGGCACTCAGGGAGTCAGCCAGTGCAAGCGGGTGGAATCCAGGCAACACCGGGATGAAGGTGGTGCTTCCCGGCCAAGAGACTGTGGCTGCAGGAAGCACAAGAGGCTAAGTGGAGGTGAAGAAGGGTGGGGGGTGGAAAAGCCTATATCGCTGGTTACCGGTTGTTCTGTCTCTTGCTGGAAGCTTCATGAAGCTGCTTTCTCGTACCCCCTGTTTGCTGATCTCCGATAGGAGTCCAAGATGGCGGATCTGTGCTGCAGTAGCTGATAGGGGACCTCTGCATGTATCTCTCCTCGCTCTCCGTTCTTGGTCAGTTTCTTATTCCATTCAGTGCTTGGCTGAGTTCTTTATCTCTTCATTTGATGCTTAGGGTTTCAGGATTGTTGTGTAACTCTGTTTGACTTAGTTTTTCTGATCTTTGCTGCAGAGCGACAGTGTGGTGCTTCTGACTACAGTGCCATGTTGCCTGGAAGTCTCGAAAATGATTTTTTGATCAATTTCCTAACTTGTGATAACAAAGATTTTAAAGCCAATATAAAAATGCATTAAATATTTTTTACACACACATGAAAATAAGCATTGGCCCATGTGCTTTGGTGCTAAAATTTTAAGATGTGGATCCAATGAGGATTCCAGCTGGTTTTGACATTACTCTGGGAAAAGGCTAGATTGATCTGCAAAGATAGTAATGGATTCTTGATCCATTTTCAATTTAAATATCTCTCATGGAAATTTTATCATTCAGAGTCCATTTGTAGAGAACAGCATCTACTCCAGCTGGTTTAAACAGAAAGAGATATATTACAGGGTATTCAGTGGCTCATAGAATTGTGGGGCGGGCTGATGGAACAGACTTCTAACTGAGCTTCCCAAAGCCACACTACAAGAATTGGGCTGCCGAGGCAGTTGCTGCCCTATCACTATCAGGAAGCTGTCAGTGAATTGGATAGCTGCCAGAACCATGCTGCTCTGGTGCAGTACACCCAAGCCAAATGCACTATCCTCTCTCCCCAGTTATCTCACTTCCAAATTCAAATCTCCTGGAAAGTGTATCTGATTGTAGAATCCAACTCACACTTACATCCTTAGGTTCAAGGGACTCCTGTAAATGTCTTTTTTTTTTTTTTTTTTCTAACTTCCTAGGCTCTTCAGGACAGGAAGACAACTAGAAGGATGTTGGAATAGATGGTGAGTTAGCCAATTGTGTCTCCATCACAGAATTTACTTGGTCACCTCCAACTGGGTTGTACATAGTAATGAGACAGCAATTTTATTTTCTTTTGGCTGGAATTACATCAGTTCTGTGTCCTTCACTTTAGATATCTTTCCCCTGATCCATTAGGTGTTCAACTTTATTTTCCTTATTTCTAAATTCTTGAGGATATCTTACTATAATCCTTATGAACCAATTATTATTATCTCTCAGTAGACGCAGTTTGGTTGATGAAATCTTTCAAAACATGGAATTTATGTGAAGGAAGGAGGAATATAATAATAATAATGATAGTACTTGGTCAAAACAATAGAATCACTGGTATAAACATACCAAATAAAATATAGAGAAATGGCACAATCAACAGTAGATAGTCCTCTCCCATTGTTTTAAAGAATCCGGAAAGTGGCCCAGCTGCTCCTTGTGAACATGAAACCTTTCAGGGCTCAAGTTCATCATGTTTTATTGAGAAAATTGAGTTCCTCTTCTGCTTGCTTCAGGGTGGAAGAGTTCCTTGAAAAGGATAAAAATCAGGAAGATTACATAGAAATGAGCAGCTTGGTCATGCACTGCTTTCTGAGAAAGTTGAAAATTAGTTCAAACTCTGACTATCAAAATTAAATCACTATATCAGGGCACCTTTCTCTTTTCAGACCTCCTTTTCTTCCAGAAATATGAAGGTCAAACTATAATCTGAGATTGTTATGAGGACCTTGAGACCACATTCATAACTCTGAATCTGCAGTCTCATAAAATGTCTGGATAAGAAATTTAATAACTTTCACTCCACATTCCCCATCCTCCCTCCAGATGTCACAGCTGATTCATTTGGGACATTCAGAATCAGAACTGAAGCTGCAGGATGAGGGTCCTTCCAGGCAGAACCTCAGCAGCCTTTTTCACAGATAATCAAAGCCATGTAAATCTTCTCTCTGAGCTAGACTACCATATTTTTACTCAAATACTTGCACCTTCTATGTTTGTTTGCCAATCCATGCCCACCCCTCCCTGTGAGGTATTTTCATAAGCACGTTATGCTAATTTTTTAACAGCAACATGTAAAAAAAATTGGCATAGCAGTGTGGGAGGAGGGCGCAGGTTGGCAAACAAACCTAGAAGGCACACATTATTTGGTAAAAACACGGTTCTTCTTAGTTGCTCACTCCATATTGAGCTTAGCACCGTGGAACCTCCTTGGAGTCAGAAAGATCCTGCTCCAAATCCTGATACTGGAGCTCACTACCAGTAATTTACAGCAGTTGCTTCTTCTGCTTCTTTTTCTCCTAGATTTTATCATCTACAGCATTGCTCTGGTGTCTTTACTACTGAACAACTTATCCTAGCTCCTTCAGCACCTCCACTGAAGGACAGCTCTCCACAATTTCCTCTCTAGGTTGAACACAGCTCTTTCTGTGGATTCAAATCCCTAGAACTGTATAAGGGAAATAAGGCTATCTGATATTGCACTCTATCAGCCTCCTCCTTCAACTGTCACTTGCTGTGCCTACTTGGGTGCAGATGCCTACTGGAGATGCTGCTCAGTAATGTATGACAAAGATTCAAGTGTGAGTAGTTTATTTTCAAAACGTAGGAAGCACCTGTAGGGGACTAGGGATGTGAGACAGGGAAGAGAAGAAAGCTGTAAAGGGTGTGTTATCAAGCCAGCTATCACCGTAGACAACTAGAGCTTAGTGCTGCTAGGAGCTTGGGGAAATGGTGTAATATACACCTCAAAGTTCTCTACCGCAGAGGAAAGTTTGTTGGATATTTGTACACCAAGTCCCACCAGTCCTTGGTTGAGGGTGTTTGGGGGTGCCAATTTTGCATTCCTACCTTCTAACCTGCCACCTGTGTCTGGGCAGAGAATGTGGCTTTGGCAAAGCTCTCAAGCAAAGAGGTACAGATAACAGAGGCTGGAAGTGGGCTGGAGTGCAGTGAAAGGGTAGGCAAAAGAATCTGGGGGAGGCACTTAACAGCATCTGCTACAATACTCCTCTGAAATTCCCTGGGGGGGGGTGGGGGGGTGCGGTGGTCAACGGGGAAAGCAAGTTCAAATTTTGAAAGCATTCGTATTATTCTCACTCGATAGTAGAGAGTTTCTCAACTCCTGGAACACAACACTAATTCCCTGCCTTTGGAACTAAAGAACATAGGTAGTTGGAAGCCTGGAAGTAATATGAGACTGAACCTATGGATAAAATCTAATATAAATTGGTACAAGTATTATGTTTGCATTATAGATGAGGTTATAACTTCCAGGAATAGGTGAACATCCCTATAAATCAGGATTTTTAGTCACAACAGAACAAGCACAAGCTGCAAATGGAGAGAATGGCCTCTAATTATGGCTCTCAGCCAAAGAAATATAAAGACATTCAAAGATCAAGTTAATAAGGGAGTCAGTAGATAGGATCTGGGAGAATACTCCCTAAAGGGAAAAAGGTATTAAGAACCTGAATAGTTATCTGATGTGACTGTGTTTACGGCCTAAAGATCTCTTCTGAGTTTTCATAAGGTAGTTTTTTGGAGAACAAACCAATAAAGGAGCAAAATATAAATGACTGGAATCTGTGATAATAGCTTGTGGGAAATAGTGCGGTTATTTTAATTTCCCCAGCAGTGTTTTTTTATAGCTGTCTTAGTAAGCAAAATGCAAGTTTTATGAATAATTTCTTGTCTGGAGCTGTGTAGTTTACACCATTCAGAGCAAGTGATTTCTATGAGGGCAGCACAGGGTGGATAGTGCAAAGGAGCAGCAAACTAACTTGTTTAGAAAAAAATCAACACATATGCAAACACCCGTTACCGTCCAGTTGATTCTGACTCAGTGACCCTCTAGGCGAGAGTAGAACTGCCCCACAGGGTTTCCAAAGCTGTAATCTTTATGGAAGCAGACTGCCACATCTTTCTCCCTCAGAGATGCTGCTGGGTTCAAACTGCCGACCTTTCGGTTAGCAGCCGAGCATTTTAACCATTGCGCCGCCAGAGTTCCTTACACGTATGCAAAAGGTACCTAAATTTTTAATTCTTTTTTTTTAAAAGGTTCTGGCCCAAAAGCAGGAAGAGAAAATTTATCTGAGTAATATTAACATCTCTTAATAAAGAAGATTGCAATATAAGAGGGTGGTCTACATAAAAATATAGAAATGGGAATCAGAACAACTAAAGTCAGCAGTATCCGTCTAACATTTCCAGGGTAGAAGACACTTACCCTAGAGAAATAAATACACTCATTAAAGGGCTGTCCCCTGCTCTGAGATAGAAATGACTCCTTTAGCTTCATGAGATATCCTGCCTCCCTTTGCTCTGACTGCTCCCTCTCCCCTCCCCTTTCTTCTCCTCTTCTTTTCTTCCTCTTCCTCTTCTTTGAGGCCCATCCCAAAACACTTTACAGAACAAACTTTGTCCTTAGATACACAAAGTGATAAAAAATAAAAATGATTACAAAAAAAAAAAAAGAATGTTTTAGCCAAGGCACCAGAACTTATACATAAACATCGTCCTCCAAAATCACCCCAGAAATCTGTATGTTCTTTCAAAAACAGTTACTGTTCAAAATGTTGTTTAGAACTTCATTTTGGAAATTTCCCTCAGAGCCATTTTACAGAATACAAAACAAAACTGTGTTTCATTTACCAGAGTCACATCTCAGTACCCATAAGAAACACCCTTTCCTTGTCTAATCACCCACTTTAGCCGTCATACTATGTTGTGAATGATGACTTTGGGCAATTTACAAAAATATTATCTACCTTCTGCGACTTCAGTTTTGCCGACTCACAGCTCCTTTTCCTGACCCCACAAGCATGGGCAGATTCTCTGGACTTTGTTTCACCGTTAAGTTAATTGCTCTAGCTCTGTTTCTTTGCCCTGCCACAAACCCTTAGAAGAGTAGTTTGCATTTCTGCTTCTTCACGCCCCCTTAATAACTAAGCAACTGCAACCTGACTTCCAGTTCCTCTATTCTATTACATTCCTTCCCTCAAAGATTACCAGTGCCTTCCTAAAAGCCAAACCCAATAGCTTCTTCTCACACTTCATCCTTCATCCTTCTTCTGGTTCCCCTCCTGTCTCTCTGATTACACCTCTGTCTATTCTGACTCTTCTTCCTTAAAAATAGTCTTTCCCAGGATTTCTGGCCCTCTTCTCAAGTTATACTCTTTCCCTGGGCAAATGCAATCACCTTAGGGCTTCAAACATTATGCTAAGTTGCCTCTTGAATCAACATCTTTAGCTCTAACTACTCTTCTGACTTTGAGACTAAGTGGCTTGCTGGACATTTCCATGCAGCTGTCTTTAGATACATCAAATATATACCATGCGTCCAGTCTAAACCTAAGCCTACTGTCTCATCTTTCTACCCAGACCTAATCTTTCTCTTGTTCTTTACCCCACTATCATCAGAATTTACTCTAAAATAATAGCTAACATTTACTGAGCACATACTGAGTATCAGGTGCTATGTTAAATACCATATAAGCATTAACTCATTTATTCCTTACAGTAGACTAAGAAGCCAGGCCTGATTAACACCTCATTTTACATATGAGAAGGTGAAACCTTGAAAGTAAAGTAACTTGCCTAGGGCCATACTCCTACAGAGTGATGGAGCCAGGATTGGAACCAAAAATTTAACTTTAGAGTACAAAGTCTCAGTACCTATACTGACTCCCCTCCATTTTAGCTATGTGATTTCTCTGGTTAAAAAACTCTGTATCCATGCTGCCTTCATTAACCTAATTCTTGACGTTCGCCTCTCCCTTCCCAGCGTGGTCATTCATCTTAGCTCTTTTGTTCCTTCACCTGACGATCTAGCCATGCTAGACATTTTCTTCTTCCTTAGACATGTAGTTTCATGCCCTTTGATTTTGCTCATGCTTGTGCCTTTAGTAGAAAGCCATTATTCCAGTTTTTCTGACTGTGCAAGGCCAGCTTAAATCTTGCCTCTACTATGAAGACTGTACTTGCTCCCGCCTCCCACCTCATGGCCTGTTTCCCCATAGGATGTATTGATGCCTTCTTACAACAGTTACATCTTGCACCTCCACCAGATGATCATCTCCTGGAGAGCAGGAACTGGGTCCATTCATCTCTAGAGCCCCCATAACTTTGCCTTGTGCAATGTACTTGCTTAGTGGAGGTTTGTTAGACTGAAGAGTATGATATTCATTCCTCTACATAGGAAAATTTTGCAAATAGACTAAAAAACATGTTTTGAATTTTTACCACCTAAGCTAAAAAAAAATAACAACTACTTGGTAGCAGAGCTGGGATCTGGACCTATTGCCCCTGTAGGAGGGCTCATTGCCCTGTCCATTAGATCATTTAGACATTCCTTTTAGAAAGAGACTAAAAGGATGTGACAAAATGGATAAATGACTAAGAGGATAAAGGGCCATGGCATGAAAAGGCGCTTTTCACTAGTAGCAGTATTTCTGGGTACAGAGCAGTTTTAATACTATGGACATTGCCCATATCAGGGCCTGGGTAAGGTTCCCTGTGTGGGTATATCTCAAATCAATAAAAAAAAAAAATCAAATAGATCCACTTTTTCTGTCACTAACTCTGACAATAAAACAAATCCCCACTTTTCACTTCTCTTTAGTTCTGACACAGCTGCACGTGCAGCACTTCTTCTCTGACCTTAACGTCCTGGAGTTAGGTGAGATTTCACGAGTTAAAGGACATAATCCTTCAGACTGACAAGTAGATCTGAGACTTCAGATGCCAGTTACAAGTTTGGGTGTCCCTATGACACTCACATTTCTGACCTGCTGGCTACAAGTTCAGGGTTTTCCCACTACCTCTTCAGGATGCAGCTGCAAGCTCAAGGGGGGCTCCTGGATTCCCTCACTTCTGATCTGCTGTCTACAAATGTGAGGGCTCCTCTAACCCTTCAGGATACCAGCTGTAAGCTCAGGGGTTCCTGGACCCGCTCACTTTTGACCTGTTGACTCCCACTACTCCCTCAAGTTTGATAATTCGAGTCACAGAACTCATGGAAAGTGCTGTATTTATAGTTACAGCTTTATTATAAAGGATGCAAATCAGGATCAGCATAAGAGACGTAGAGAGCATGACCTGAGAGGGTTCCCAATGCAGAGTTTCCATGTCCCAAAGAGGGACATGCTACCCTCCCAAGAGCAGATGTTTTTCACCAACCAGGAAGTCTGTAGAGCTTCTGTGTCCAGAGATTTTATTGGAGGTCTCATTATGTAATGAGAGAACTCCAGCCTCTCTCCCCTGAGGTCAGTCAATATCATGAGGTGATCATGAGGTATTATGTGGTGGGTTTTTCTGGCCTGGCCAGCCCCCACCCCAGAGTCACCTCATCAGCTCACCTCACTGGCATAACCTGTTAGTTAGGTATGGTCTGGAGTCCTGACTGAAGACACCCAAGTTCCAAGTTTTTTTTTAGGGGTTATAGCTCAGGAACTCAGGGCAAAGACCAAATTCTCTGGGTAAGATTAAATTCTAGATTCCACATTTTCCAGAGGCAAAGACAGGCAAGTCATTTTCTTTTGCATGGTGCCAGTCTAAGTCTTACTGCATAGTGGCTGCTCAACAGTTGATGCTATATTATATAAGAAACACTACGCTGAATAGGCATAATGCAACAACAATTTTATCATTTTGTTGGTATTAAAAAAACCAAACTAACTGCCGCCGAGCTGATTCCAACTCCTGGTGACCACATGTGTGTCAGAGTAGAACTGTGCTCTTTAGGGTTTTCAGTGGCTGTGATCTTTTAGCAATAGATTGCCACGCTTTCTTCTGAAGTGCCTCTGGGTGAGTTTGAACCATCTACCTTTTGGTTAGTAGCTGAGTTCTTGACTGTTTGCACTACCCAGGGATGTATAAAATACTGTAAAATGTTGCTTTTTACCATGGGGTCTTCATATGTAAGTTGATAAGTCTTCAATTTCTAAATTGTTTTCTTTGATTATTTTTATTTAAGACTCTTAAAATAGTCTCCTTTATTTGTTCTTTGTCAAAGCAACCAGAATGCAAGCTAAGAGCAATGTAAAATAGAAACTTTGAAACTGGCAGCCACAAGGCAAGATGATATTTTTAATTAATTGCGAGACATGAGATTAGGGAAAAATGTCTCCTGTGTATTCTGTAAGCAGTTTAATTCATTAAAATTTTAGTAAGGTGCTTCTGGATGGCTACTTCTGCTGGCCCCTGCTTTATTTAAAATGACTTAACTCTATTCATCATTGGATCAATATATGACCTTGACAAACATTTTTGTGCATCTTTTATGTTCCAGTGTAGTCTCTGTCTTCAGAGAGCTCATTGCTTAAGTTGAATATTGAGAAGCAAACAGAAATACCTGCATTAATAAGTTATATGTCAAAATAAATAGTACTATTTCATATTGTATAAAGTACAGGGGAACAGATGGAGTAATGATATCTTCCTTGGAGTAGGGGGTGGAAGGACCTCAGGTAAGCAAAGTGAAAAGAGGAATTCCTGGCAGAAGGAAAAGCAGGAGAGAAGGCGGATAGGTAGGAACATGCACAGGATGTTCAGGTAAACAACAATGAGCAATCTATGTGGGGAGAATGGATGGAGGTAAGTTTAGACAGATGGGCTAAGGCGAGGTTGTGAAGGGGCTTTGTTTGCTGTGCTAACATGTGTGGCCTTTACTTGGAGGGTGATAAAAAGCCATCAAGAGTTTCAAGTGGTGGGTGTACTGGTAAGATCTGTGTTTTAGAAAAATCATACTAATGCAGTGTAGGAGGCTGGATGGGCGAGGAGCGAGCCAGGAGACAGGCGCTATTGTACACACCCAGGACTGACTCAGGCAGTGGGGTGGAGAAGAGGACATGGATGTGAGAGACAGTACAACAAAACCCAGTGGCCTGACTATTCAGAAAGATCATGGCGACATAATGTGAGAAGAACAGAAAGAATAGCATGCAGGAGTATGTGCGTATTTGCCCATCATATCCTCAGAAGAAACACTAATTCCTAAGAAACAACAGATTGTCAGTTTTTCTCTACTTGCCTATGTTTTGTGAGTACTCATTATTTTAGACTGGTTCAGGGTCTGTGGTGAAGAAGATAGTTACTGGGTGCAATTTAACTTTGCTCCATCTATTAAAAGAAAGATTTGCTAAGCAAATTAATATTATAAATTGAATTGTAAGAAAACAATCCTTCTAAAGATAACAGTTTTGAGCTTTTAAGAAGCACCAAAGTACATAGAAATGGGGCATGTCCTGGCTTCCCAGTCCATGTAGGGAGCTGCATCACTTCCCTCCCCACTCCTGTTCTTCACCTGGACATCTCTTCTGTAGTGGACGAAGGAGCCAGTGGGAATAATCTTAGAGATATTAGAAAAATTACGGGGTTGATGGGGATGGACCACTACCTGTCTGTCAGTTTGTTGTACTATGGTGGCTTGCATGTTGCTATGATGCTAGAAGCTATGCCACTGGTACTTAAATACCAGCAGGGCCACCCATGGTGCACAGGTTTCAGTGAAGCTTCCAGACTAAGATAGACTAGGAGGAAAGGCCTGGTGACCTACTTCTGAAAATTGGTATATGGATCACAAAAGAATATTGTCTGGTATAGTACTGGAAGATGAGCCCCCAGGCTGGAAGGCACTACAATAGCTGCAACAGTGGACCCAAAATTATCAGCTGTCTTAGTTATCTAGTGCTGCTATAACAGATATACCACAAGTTGGGTGACTTTAACAAATAGAAATTTTTATTTTCTCACAGTTTAGGAGGCTAGAAGTCCAAATTCAGGACCAGTTCTAGAGAAAGTCTTCCTGTCTCTGTGGGCTGTGGGAGAAGGTCTTCACCTCTTTTCAGCTTCTGTTTCTTGGTTCCTTGGAGATCTCATGTGGCATGACATCTATCTGACCCCATCTCTGCTTGCTTGCTTAATCTGCTCTCTTATATCTCAAAAAAGATTGATTTAAGACACACCTTACACTAATACTGTCTCATTAAGATAACAGAGAAAACTCGTTCCCAAGTGGCATTATAACCACGGATATAAAAAAAAAAAACAACCTGTTGCCGTTGAGTAGATTTGGACTCACAGCAACCCTGTAGGACAGAGTAGAACTGCTCCATAGGGTTTCCAAGGAGCAGCTGGTGGATTTGAACTGTGGACTTTTGGTTAGCAGCCGAACGCTTAACCACTGTGCTACCAGGGATAGGGGTTAGGATTTATAGCACATATTCTGGGGGGACACAATTCAATCTATAACATCATGAAGATAGTGCAGGACTCATTCTGTTATACATAAGGTTGTCATGAGTTGGCGCCAACTAGACGGTGTGACAGGGTGAGGAACTGCCAGCAAGTCAGTCTGCATACCCTCAAACTCTTTCTCCCTCACTAACTGAGTCTTTAAAATTTGCTTTGTCATGTACTCAGAAGTTCCACCAGTTAGCAAGTCTTGTGGGTAGACATCCTATTAAAAATAATTCAGATATGCAGGGATTGTTGAAGTAAGGTTAGTCATTCTCAGAATAGTGTAAATCAGTCCACTCTCCTCAAAGCAATCCTCCTGAGAGCAACAAGCAGCTGTGAAGGACAGATGGGCCCTTAGGTTCAGGCCTTTAAAGGGGCAGTAGAACATTAGAGGCTGAAGAGAAGGAGAGACATTAGGAAAGAGGGGGAAAAGAAGGAATACACGCCAGCACGTTGCTGACTTCATTGCTCAGATAAGAGAGAGGAAACATCTTTTCTCACCGTCTTCACTTCAATGTTTCATGGTTTATTGCTCCCAGGCCAAAACTGGATGAGTCCTATTAGTGCTAGTTCAGTCACGTTTTGACTTAAATATGCTGTCCTCATCTAGAATTGGAACTTAAGTCATGCTTCTTAAAACATTTATTTGGGAAAAGGTAGCCAGGCTCCAAAAAGTTGACTTATAAACACACTTTGAGTCACCCGCTGTTTGGAAAATTTCAGTAATTCCTATTCGTTCACTAAAGTTCTCCAGAGTCTTTTACCTAATTCCTATTTTCCTAGGCACTTGAAAGTATTTCTTGCTAAATTAAGATGACCCTTTTCTCCAGTGAACTGAATTACTTAGATGATACATTATTATCACCACTACCGATGGCAATTACAATAATAATGAGAGCTAGTATCAAAGCGGAGCCCCAGTGGCACAGTGGTTAAGAAATCAGCCACTAACCAAAAGGCTGGCGGTTGGAATCCACCAGCTGCTCTTTGGAAACCCTATAGGGCAGTTCTGCTCTGCCCTAAAGGGTCACTATGAGTCGAAATCAACTCGATGGTAATTTTTTTCTTTTTTTTAGTATCAAAGCACCTCTATATTGCTTTTGAGTAAAGTAAATATCTAGTATATTCATGAGCAACATTAGAGTTAAATTTTATGTTTTACCCAGTTGAAAAATTAACTTAAATTTTAGACAAAATAAGCTCTCTAACAGTTATTTAATTGGATATTCCCAGCTCTTTTAAGGTAGGTAGGATAGGTATTATTATCCCTAAAGAGTTTTTATAATGGCTTTTAATGTTATTAATTTATTGAATTTGTAGAATTGAAGATAGGGCAAAATTATCTAAATTTGCTTGAGAACTCAGATGTAAATCCATCCACCTATGGTCACCTGATGTTTGACAAGGGCCCAAAGTCCATCAATGGGGAAAAGTTAGTCTTTTTAACAATGGTGCTGGCAAAACTGGATGTCCATCTGCAAAGAAAAGAAACAAGACCCATACCTCATACCATACACAAAAACTAATTCGAAATGCATCAAAGACCTAAATATAAAACCAAAAACTATAAAGATCATAGAAGAAAAAAAATAGGATCAATTGAGGGCCTTAATACACGGCATTAACAGGATACAAAACATAACAAACAACACACAAACTCCAGAAGATAAGCTAGATAACTGGGATCTTCTAAAAATTAAACACTCATACTCATCAAAAGACTTTACCAAAAGAGTAAAAAGAGAACCTACAGACTGGGAAAAAACTTATGGCTATGACAAATCCGACAAAGGTCTCATCTCTAAAATCTATAGGAAAATCCAACACCTCTACAACAAAAAGACAAATAAGCCAATTAAAAAATGGACAAAGGAAGTGAACAGATACTTCACCAGACGTTCAAGTGGCTAACAGACTACATGAGGAAATCACTAGCCATTAGAAAAGTGCAAATCAAAACCACAGTGAGATACCATCTCACTCCAGCATCACTGGCACGAATTAAAAAAACCCAGAAAATAACAAACGTTGGAGAAGCTGCGGGGAGATTGAAACTCTTACACTGCTGGTGGGAGTGCAAAATGGTACAACCATTTTGGAAAACAATATGGCACTTCCTTAGAAAGCGAGAAATAGAAATACCATATGACCCAGCAATCCCACTCCTAAGAATATATCTTAGAGAAATAAGAGCTGTCACACGAATAGACATATGCACACCCATGTTCACTGCAGCATTATTCACAATAGCAAAAAGATGGAAACAACCTAGATGCCTGTCTTAGTCATCTAGTGCCACTATAACAGAAATACCACAAGCAGATGGCTTTAACAAAGAGAAATTTATTTTCTCACAGTTGAGTCAGCTACAAGTCCAAATTCAGGACATCAGCTCCAGGAGAAGGCTTTCTCTCTCTGTTGGCTCTGGAGGAAGGTCCTTGTGAAGCATCAGTCTTCCCTTGGTCTGGGAGCATTTCAGTGCAGGAACCTCAGGTCCCAAGGATGTGCTCTGCTCCCAGTACTGCTTTCTTGTTATGAAGTTCCCAACTTTCTGCTTGTTTCTCTTTTCTTTTATCTCTTGTAAGATGTCTTAGTCATCTAGTGCTGCTATAACAGAAATACCACGAGTGGATGGCTTTAACAAAGAGAAATTTATTTCTTCTTAAAATAGGCTAAAAGTCCAAATTCAGGGCATCAGCTTCAGGGGAAGGCTTTCTCTCTCTGCCAGCCTTCTCATCAATGTTCCCCCAGACTAGGAGCTTCTCTGTGCAGGGACCCCGTGTCCAAAGGACGCGCTCTGCTCCTGGCACTGCTTTCTTGGTGGTTTGAGGTCCCCCCTGTCTCTCTGCTCACTTCTCTCTTTTATATCTCAAGAGATTGCCTCAGAACACAATCCAATCTTGTAGACTGAGTCCTGCCTTACTAACACAACTGCCACCCATCCTCCCTCATTAACATCGTAGAGGCAGGATTTACAACATATAGGAAAATCACAGAATACCAGGAATCATGGCCCAGCCAAATGGATACACACGTTTTTGGGGGGACATAATTCCATCCATGACATAAGCTCCAAAAAGTTGGATGTGACCTCAGTAAGGGTGTTACAATCCCACACTAATCCTCTTTAACATAAAATTACAATAACAAAATGAGGACAACCATACAATACTGGGAATCATGGCCCAGCCAAACTGATACATACATTTTCTGGGGGACATGGTTCAATCCATGACAATGCTCATCAACAGAGGAATGGATAAACAAACTATGCTACATATACACAATGGAGTACTATCCAACAATAAAGAACAATGATGAATCTGTGAAACATCTCACAACATGGATGAATCTAGAGGGCATTATGTAAGTCAGTCACAGAAAGAGAAATATTACATGAGAACACTGCTATAAAAAATCATGAAAAGGTTTACATACAAAAAGAAACAATCTTTGATGATTACAAGGGAGAGGAAGGGTGCGGATGAACAAACACTAAATAGACAATAGATAAGAAGTAACTTTGGTGAAGGGTAAGACAGTACATAATACTGGGGAAGCCAGAACAACTTGTCCAAGGCAAGGTCATGAAAGCTCTATAGACACGTCCAAACACCCTGAGGGACTGAATTACTGAGCTGAGGGCTGTGGGGACTATGATCTCAGAGAACAGCTAGCTCAATTGACATAACATAGTTTATAAAGAAAATGTTCTACATTCTACTTTGGTGAATAGCGTCTGGGGTCTTAAAAGTTTGTGAGCAGCTATCAAAGATATCCCACTGATCTCACCCCATCAGGAGCAAGGGAGAATGAAGAAAACTAAAGACACAAGGTAAAGATTTGTCGAAAGGACTAACGGGCCACAACTATCACAGCCTTCACCAGACTGAGTCCAGTACAACTAGATGGTGCCCAGCTACTACCAATGACTGCTCTGACAGGGATCACAATAGAGGCTCCTGGACAGAGCTGGAGAAAAATGTAAAACAAAACTCTAAGTCACAAAAAAAGACCAGATTTACTGGCCTGACAGACTGGAGAAACTCTGAGAGTATGGGCCCTGGACACCCTTTTAGCTCAGTAATGAAGTCACACCTGAGGTTCATCTTTCAACCAAAGATTAGACAGATCGATACAACAAAATGAGACTAAAGGGGCACACCAGCCCAGGGGCAAGGACTAGAAGGCAGGAGGGGACAGGAAAGCTGGTAATAGGGAACCCAAGTTTGAGAAGGGAGAGTGTTGACGTGTTGTCGGGTGGTAACCAATGTCATAAAACAATATGTGTACTAACTGTTTAATGAGAAGCTAATTTGTTCTGTGACCCTTAATCTAAAGTACAATAATAGAAAAGAAAAAGAGAAAAAAAAAAACCTCTCAATTTGCACATGTTCTCCATACCTGAAACTCCAGTCTTAGTTTACAAGAAAGTTGTGAACTTCTGAAGAATCTGGGAGTGAGCAGTGACTTGAAGATGAAGAGTCGTGACTACTTCTGCCCCAAATCCCAAATTTAAGCTCTACGTCTAAATGAGGCATCCCTGGTGGAAACCCTGGTGGTGTAGTGGTTAAGAGCTACGGCTGCAAATCAAAAGGCTGACAGTTTGAATCCACCAGGCGCTCCTTGGAAACCCTATGGATCAGTTCTGCTTTGTCCTATAGAGTCGCTATGAGTTGGAATTTTGACTCAATGGTAATAAGTTTGTCTGGAAACCCTGGTGGCATAGTGGTTAAGTGCTATGGCTGGTAACCAAAAGGTTGGCAGTTCAAATCCACCAGGCACTCCTTGGAAACTCTATGGGGAAGTTTTACTCTGTCCTATAGGGTTGCTATGAGTTGGAATCAACTCGACGGCAGTGGGTTGGTTTTGTTTTGGTCTAAATAAGGTAGCTGTCTATTGTTTTTGTTTTTTAGTGGCTACTGGTCACCTCAAAGAAAGCTACACTTGTCCCACACATATCATTTTTTTGAGAAGGTGGGAAATGAAGGGAGTGTCTCCAAAAGACACTTTTGCAATTAATACTCCTTTGTTGAGGAATGACACAACATCCCGAACCCTGGCACCAACATTCATCCTGTAAAATCACTTGCTAATGAAAACCTCAAGATGCCAAAATTTTATTATGTCGTTTTTTAAAATGGAATCCTATGCTGTGTCAAAGTCATAGTTACCAATGGTCATCTCTGTCAAAAAACTGTGTTAGAGATATGTTTCTGTGGTTCTGACTAACATGAGCATAAAATAAATACTTTCCAGTTGCTTTTGCTACAGTAGTTTGGTTAAGAGTGTAGAGACAGGTGGAATGAACCACACCCATAAAAAAAATCCTTCCTATTTTAATTTTGTTCTTAGGGACATCCCAGTGTGATGGAGAGGGAGAGGGATTTGCTACTAAGAAAGTGAAAGAGAAGAGTGCTAACATTTTTTTAGTTTTTATTATGTTGGAATGAGGAAAATGAAGACCAGTAACTTACTCAAAGTCTCAGAGCTAGTAAATTAGTAGAACTGAGGCTTGAATCTACCATGCTACTTCCTAAACAACTGCAGATTTTTAAGAAAGAGGAAGGTCCTTCTAAGGGACCTACTTGTGAGTACAAGAACAAAGAAGAAAACATCATATTTTATCTTAAGAAAATGACTAGCTACAGACTAATATAATTGGGGAACCAAAATATAAAACCTGTCAAGAAATATAAGGAAGGGCATATGGATTATATTTTTTATGAATCAGTAAAATTACACACACATATGAATCCTTGGGCTGCTATACTCTTATAATTTTTTTTTTTAATTTTGGTGATACAGGATTATCACCTGCTATTTTTATTTTTGCAGTGATTACTTAATTTAAAAGAATTGAATATAAATTATTTTCATGTAACAAGATAGGTGGTTCTAGATAAATAGTTCCAGGTTAGCTAGAGATCTGACAAAAAAATATCATCACACAAAATGGCAAAAATATGACCTGCCTGATGATCCTAATTTCAGTTGGAATAGCTATGGAGTTAATATAAGATAAATAACTTATCACCATCATCATTATCATCCTCATCACCACTAATATTTATCAAGTGTGCCAGGCATATTAGGAATTGAACACTATCTTATTTAATTATTATTACCACTCTCTGAGGAGGTATACTGAAATCTCATTTTACAGATGCACTAACCAAGACTTAAACACTAGCAGAAGCTTGTGGACACCGTGCTACATGCTTTCAGCACCCCATATTTCAGCACAGCTGGGATGCACAGTTGCATGCATGTTGCCAGAGTCCTGTATCATCAGCATCTCTGCTTTGCTGCTCAGAACTTCCTTCAAAGCCTTGGAAAGCTGCCCACCCACACAGAGGCAATCTGGAAGTGTGGAGGAGCTAATGACCCTAGGAGCTACTTTCAACCAGTGGGGGCATGACTCAGTAGATAAAAGTACCAGCATCACCATCTTGTGTTGGTGTGCTCACCATTCTGAGGTGTCGCTCAGAGGGTTCCCAGCACAGCTGAGTCTCAGTTGCCCACAGCAGCAACCAAGTCATCAACACACGATTCATTGGCTTTTCTCCCTTCCAAGTCTCACTTTTCCCACTTCTGCTTCCTGGGATCACCTCTGAAATAAACTGTTACTGTTGTTAGTTGCTGTCAAGCTGACTCCGACTCATAGTACCAAAAAAACCCGTTGCCATCAAATTGATTTCGACTCATAGCGACCCTATAGGACAGAATAGAACTTCCCCATAGGGTTTCCAGGAGTGGCCTTATGTATATCAGAAGGAAATGTTGTCCAGTCCTGTGCCGTCTTCATGATTGTTGGTATGTTTGAGTCTGTTGTGATGACTATTCTGTCAATCCATCTCACTGAGAGTTTACCTTTGTTTTCACTGACTATTTTACCAAACTTTAGCGATTAGCCTTTCCTGATGACGTGTCCCAAGTAAGCAAGCCAAAGTCTGACCATCCTCACTTCAAGGAACATTCTAGCTGTATTTCTTCTAAGACTGATTTGTTCATTTTTCTGGCAGGCCATGGTATGCAGTTAGTCCCAGATTTATGGCAGGGTTCCGTTCTGATGACTCCATTGTAAGTCAGTTCTGATGTAAACAGAACACTTCAATTTTTTTTTTTTAGTTTTCATTATTATTGCCTTTTATTATCAATATCTTTATAAATCTGATCTCTATCTTTGGGGGTCGGCATAAGAGTGATACCAGCAGCAAATTATGTGCTACAGCATGGTTATGTAGTATATATTACTAACAATAAGATGGACAAAAAAAAAAAAACGGATGGTTGTAAGTGTTGCTTGTGGTAACTAGAATATGTCGTAAGTCAGGAACTACCTGTATTCAATATTCGTCACCAACATCGTATCACAATTCTTTTGTCTTCCTTGTTCATTGTCCAGCTTTCACATGCATATGAGGCAATTGAAAAGACTATGGCTTGGGTCAGATGCACCTTAGTAATCAAAGTGACATCTTCGTTCTTTTAACACTTTAGAGAGTTTCTGACTCTGTCACACTGAGTGGTGTTGGACGTATTACCAAATCTCTCTCAGCCTCTATTTTCTCATTTGTAGAATGAAGACAATAATTCTCATCCTGCCTGCTGCACAGGGCTGCTGGGAAGCTGAAGTGAGATATTGTACTTGAAAGTTACTTGAGTCACATAAAGCATATGAAAAATATAAATTACTATTATTAACACTTTAGGGGGCACTGGTGGCTCGGTGTTCAGTAGTAGGATTCTCATCTTTCATGCAGGAGACCTGGGTTCACTTCTCAGCCAATGCACCTCATGTGCAGCCAACCCCCATTTATCAGTGGAGGCTCCTGTGTTGCTATGATTTGCTATGATGCAGAACAGGTTTCAGTAGAGGAAGAAAGGCCTGGTGATCTACTTCCAAAAAATCAGTCAATGAAAATCCTATGAATCACAGCAGTCCAATCCCATTGTGCATCAGGTCACCATGAGTCAGGGACTGACTCAACAGCAGCTAACAACAACAATTAACGTTTTAACTCATCTCCAACATCAGTTTGCGTGATTATTTCTGCATGTATTACGTGAGAGGTCACCGTCAACAAACTTTTCAAGGGATATGTCAAATACTGGAGCATGTGACCTTGCTATGACATTAATTACAATGGAATGGAGTTGAATACAGAACAGATCTGATTTTGAGCCTCCCTAAGAAATGACATCTTACTAATGAGGGCTTTGGTATAATTGTTAATACGGCATTGAGAATAATGCCATGGCAACATTCCAGCATACTATATTCTTTCTTGAGGACGGATTCCAGGGCAAAGATTTACTTCCTTGGAATTAGCTAATTGGTTAAGGACATAAGTTAACTCTTCCAGACCACTGGGTACCAATTAGTGTTCAACTTTGCTGTAATGAAGAATGGCCTGAAACCAACCCAAGGATATTTAGTAAGACAAATGTACAATCATAGCCTTAGGGATGAAGAATTTTAGAAAAAGAACTTTGCTTATTCTCTTACTGTTTGGGAGGGCCTGATAAATAGCACAAGTATTGAACCAATTGAGAAGTAAGACAGTTGCAGACACTGCTATCACTTTGTTATTGATAAAGCTGAGAATGAAGGTCCCTGGGTGGTACAAACCGTTTGCACGCGACTACTAACCTAACGGTAGGTGCTTAGAACCCACCCAGCGACACTGCAGAAGAAAGGCCTGGATCTGCTTCTGTAAAAATTAAAGCCAAAAAAAATCCTATGGAGCAGTTCTACTCTCTAACACATGGAGTTGCCATCGGTCACAATCAACTTGACGGCAATGGGTTTGGTTTTGGTTTTTGGATAATGAGAAGCTGGCTGAAACCTGTAGGCAAATGTCCTCATACAGAACTCCAGGGAGGCCTCCCTGTGGGTGCAAGCTCCTTGTAAAATGTACACTGCGGGAGAGCACGTGCCTTCTGTAGGCCGGCTTGCTCTCAAAAGAAGAGGGGAGAGAAAGACATCAGGCTACTGATGCCACTTTCTCCTTGCAAACTCATCTGTCAGACAAAGTCACTCCTCTTCCAGGGAAGATTGAGTGCGGGGAGTAGATAGAGCCCAAGACCGTTTCAGTAATGGGGCTCCCACCGCACTGAAGAGCTATTCTGAGTCACTGGATCCCACATCGTCTTGGGCCTCAGCATCTCTCTACTTTGCTGCCACAAAGCTTTCTTCGAAGTGGGAAAAAAAAACATTAGGAGCAAGGAAAAAGATGTTTTCCCCTCTGTAAAGAACTGAAGCCCAGAGAGAATGTGTGACCTGTCCAGCATCATGTCATAAACCAGTGCCCTTTTATTTGTTTATGTTTAAAAAAAATCAATGGAGCAAAAACAGAGTAGGAAAGACCTGATTTATTAGCATTGCACCTGAAAAAATGCAGGTGGTGGTTGTGGTAGACCACAAACTTAATATGAAATAATAGGTGATGGGTGCAGCTCATAGAAAATAATATTTATATGGCTCTCCAAAACTTTCTGGAGGATTGTGCTCAGCTCCAGGAGGCACTTTTTATTAGGAAGATTGATAATACAGAATATACCCATTACCCCATTGCCATCGAGTCAATTTTGACTCATAGCGACCCTATAGCACAGAGTGGAACTGGCCCACAGGGTTTCCAAGAAGCAGCTGGTGGATTCAAACTGCCAGTCTTTTGGTTAGCAGCTGAGTTCTTAACCACTATGCCACCAGGGCTCCCGATATAGAATACACAGGGGTATAATCAAGATATGAAGAAGCTGAAACATAACTGGAGTTTGAAAAAGCCCCCACTGAGAAGAGGGAGACTTGTTTCTGCAGTATTCAGGAAGGTAGAACTAAGACCAGTGCGAGAAAGTTGTATGGAGGCAATAGAAGGAGGAACTTTCTAACACACACGCGCATGCAGAGGTGTGTAACAGTAAATGGTGTACAAATTGAATCATGTCATCTCCTCGTATAAAGCCCCTGAAAGGCTCCCTAGCACTCTTAGGATAATGATATCAGTTCCTTAACAGAACCTACAAGGTCCTTCTTGGACTAGCCTCTGCCTCCCGTCCGTCCCAGCTTGTACCGCCTCCCTTTCCGTCTGCCTGCTGCAGCCATACTGACCTTCTTTCAGTCCCTGGTGCCTAAGATGTTCTTTCTCACCACTGGATTGTTGAACATGCCAGTCCTTCTGCCTGAGTGATTGTCCTTCTGCTCTACACCAAAAAAAAAAAAAAGAAAGAAAGAAACAAAACCCCAAAACCAAAAACCCAGCTGCCGTCGAATATACTCTAACTCAGTGACCCCATGTGTGCAGAGTAGAACTGCGCTTCATAGGGTTTTCAAGGGCTGATTTTTCAGAAGCAGATTGCCAGGCCTTTCATCTGAGGCACCTCTGGGTGGACTCAAACCTCCAACATTTTGGTTAGCAGTCAAGCGTGTTAACCATTTGCACCAAGCAGGGACTCCTTTCTATACCAAGCCAACTCCTATTCACCCTTCAGATTTCAGATTTCAGTTTTCCTATCCTGGTGGGAAGCTTGCTGACTTCCTGGGGGAGGTCATTTGTCCTCTGTGCTCACTGTGCACTCTCCTTCTTAACACTCACCAGAGCTATACCTTTACCTTTTTTGATTGACCTTTTCACTAATGTCTGTCTCCCCACTAATTGATAAACTCTATGAGGGCAGGAAATGTGTTTTTGCTCACAATATCCTAGTTCCTAGCAGAGTGCCTGGCACGTAGTATGAACTCGACGTAGATTTACTAAAGGAAGGAGGGGAGGGGAAGAAGGAAAAGAAGAGGAAGGAAGGGGTTTCCTGGAACTGGAAATGTTCAAGCAGAAGATGAAGGACCATCTTCCATAAAAATGGTTGAAAAGATTTTTGCACTGGGTGGCAAGATTGAACTAGATAAAGCTACTCAGCAAATATTTACTAAGCACATTCTATGTTCCAGCTGCTAGGTGCAGGGGATACCAGTTGCCTTTGAGTGGATTCTGACGCATGGCAACCCCATGTGTGTCAGAGTAGCACTGTGCTCCATAGGGTTTTCAGTGGCTGATTTTTCAGAAATAAATTGCCAGGCCTTTCTTCCAAGGCATCTTGGAACCTTTTGGTTAGCAGCTAAGCACCACCCAGGGACTCTTCAAGGGGTGCCTATACCAGTTGCTGTGGAGTTGGTTCCAACTCATAGCAACCCTATAGGACAGAGTAGAACTGCCCCACAGAGTTTCCAAGGAGCGCCTGGCGGATTTGAACTGCTGACCTTTTGTTTAGCAGCCGTAGCACTTAACCACTACGCCACCAGGGTTTCCTGAAGAGATATAGTACTGAATAAAACAACCAGTCCCTGCATTAAGGTTTGTGTGTGTGTGTTGCTTAAACAGATAGAAGTTTATTTCTCCTCGTATAAACAAAGTCCAGAGGTAAGCAATCAGGGGCAGCTCCACAATCATCTGGAACCCAGGCTCCTTCTATCTTGCTACTCTTCATCTTCAACCTGTGGCTTCCACCTCATGGTCCAAGGTGGCTGCTTGAGCTCCAGCTATCATATTTACATTTTAGCCAGCAGGAAGAAGGAAAGGGGGGGAAAGGGACTCCTCCCCCGCAACACACACACTTCCAGGACACTTTTCTTGACATCAGGTTGGCCAGAACCCAATTAGTCACACAGTCACTCCTAACTGGGGAATGCAGTCTGTACTTTTGAGGTCATGTGCCCAGCTAAAGATAGGGATTGTATTCCTAAGTAAGAAGGGAAGAGCAGGTATCAGGATATAATGGCAGGCCCTGCACAAAAGCTAAGCACATTTTCCACTTTAGGTACATTTTGCCTCTGGTTTCCCCATTTTTTAATCAGCAGTTTTCTAATGTCTAAATTAATCTAACAACCTAATTCAATTTTCTATTTTGTTCTTGATAGAGAAAAAACACAATTTTTGCTCATGTCATTTATATAACTGAAAATAATTACATCTATCTTCTTACTTTCCCTCTTTAGACAAAGTAATTCCGTTTCTAGTTTGGCTTTCTTAGATCCTGCTCTGTCTTTCTGAGATATTTCTCATCTTCTATTGATGTTGCTTTATTTTTGCCCCCAAGTCTGTTACCTTTTTTCCCTACTAAATCATAATTGTTAGTAATTTCATCCTATATTCTTTTTTTTTTTTATTGTGACACCCTGCCACATCTCTTGGCATATCTGTCTACCTATGTATCCATTTGTAAATTATTGTTTGTTAATACTATTGTTGCAGGATTGTCTACTTGCATTAAGGTTTATGGTACTTTTCAATTCTAAGAACTGGTAATCAAATAGAAAAAAATCCATTTAATGCCATAAGACAGAAAAATCAAGACAAAAATGAAAAAGTACAGCATTCTGGGTCAGATTTCCATCCTAAATTGCAGTTATATCTAATTTCATTAAATATATACTTCTGACCTTGAATATTGGAATTACTTATTTCTGGTAGACCATAGTTATAATTTATAGAGAACGGGATAAAGAGAAGTGTGTTCATATTTTGTGGAAAGCAACTGTGAAAATTAAAACAAGGAACTATCCTAGTGACTCAGAATAACTCTTCTAAGTAACCACTAAGTACACAACTAAATAATCACCAACAGAGTTTATTTCCATTGAGTTCTTATAAGGAAGTCAAGTACGTGAGGACAGAGATGTGAAAAATTCTAATTACCTTTTTCCAGCATGTCGTCAGCAGTAAAATGTTCCCTTTAGAATTGACTGCTTTAAAACTGTGTTTATCTCTGGTGAAAGAATGAAGTCAGGCTTGCAGATCCTCCTTTCAAGAGAGGTAGGCAGGGTAGATGATAAAGGAACTAATAGACAAGAGCAGCTGATTCTGGGCTTACAGAGGACAAAATGCACCCTTTGCCAACATTTAATTCCTCTATGCAATTTGTTGTTCTATTCTTTTAGTAGTTGGCCTATTCAGAATTGCTTGGGAGACGACGGATGGATGGATGGATGATGGATGATGGATGATGGATGATGGATTATGGATGATGGATGATGGATGATGGATGATGGATGATGGATGGATGGATGGATGGATGGATGGATGGGTTGGTAAGTGGTGGATGGATGGGTAGGTGAATGGACAGATGGATGGATGGATAGTTGCCGTCAAGAACTTCAACTCATGGCGACCTTATGTACAACAGAATGAAACATTGCATCATCCTCACAATTGCTGGCACTTGCTGTTCTAGACCATTTTTGTGGCTATTGTGCCAATCTCTCTCTCCGAAGGTCTCCCTGGCCCTCACTGGCCCACTACTTCACCAAACATTAAGTCCTTCTCTAGCAATTAATCCCTCCTGATAATATGTCCAAAGCAACTGAGTTGGACAATGTTCTGTTGTGATCCACAATATTTTCATTGGCTAATTTTCAGAAGTAGATCATCAGGTCTTTATTCCAAGTCTCTCTTAGTCTGGAAGCTTCACTGAAACCTGTCCACCATGAGTGATCCTGATGGTATTTGAAATAATGATGGCATAGCTTAGAGCACCACAGCAACACGTAAGCCACCACAGTATCACAAACTGACAGATGGGTGGTGGTTGGGAGACTTACCTTGGTACACGCTGCCAGGAGATGCCTGTGTAAGAAGTATTTGAAGGCCATAATTCATGTCCTCTGCCTTGGGATATTTCACTTTGGAGTCCCCATTTTCAGATATTGCTTTCTCTCTCTACATTGTCTTACACCTAGGACACACACTCTTGTCCTTTCTTGTGCTTCAGTTTTAGCTACTTTGGAGGACGAAGTCTACCTCATGGCAGCATTCCCCAGCACAAGTACCCATACACACATACAGTGAACTTCACGGGTATCAAATAGCCTATAATTGAAGTTAGACTTTCCCAAGTATTCTCTCCTCATTTGTCCAGTCATTTTCATATGATACTGAAACAGAATATTTGTTTCATTTAGATAGATGGTAAAAAGAGGACTTAAGCAGGGTGAATATTTTAAAATGAAGTTTTGAGCACCTATTTGGTATAAGCGTGTTGGTGGTTCAGTGGTAGAATTCTCGCCTTCCATGCAGGAAACCCAGGTTCGATTCCTAGCCAATGCACCTCATGTGCAGCCATCACCTGTTTGTCAGTGGAGACTTGTGTGTTGCTATGATGCTGAATAGGTTTCAGCAGAGCTTCCAGACTAAGATGGATGAGAAAGAAAAGCCTGGTGATCTACTTCTGAAAATCAGCCAATGAAAACCCTATAGATCATAATGATTTGATCTGCCGCTGATCACGGCAATAGCGCAGGACTGGGCAGTGTTTCATTCTACAGTGCATGGGTCACCATGAGTTGGGGGCTAACTCACTGGCAGCTAACTACAGCAACAACATTTGGTATAAAGCTTTGCTCTAGGGTATAATATCAAGAAATGTTGCTGTCCTCAAATAGCCTAGAGTTTGGCAAGAGAAATGAGGCATATACACAAGTAACTGTCATTTGTACAGAGACAAATTTTAAGTTATAAGTAGAAGAGAGCATATTTGGCTGGGGGCAGTGGCAGTCATAGAAGGGTCCTTGAGGAATGTAGCATGTAAGAAGAACAAGAAAACTAGCTAGAAATTCAGTTGACTAATGTAGGGGTGAGGACATTCCAAGCAGGGGAACAATAAAAGACTAGGCTTCGAGAACAGTGAGAAACCCAGTATGAATGCAGTAGAGTGGGAATGAGGGAGAGTGGAGGGCCCTTCTCTTAGAGGGCCTTGCATGCCAGGGTAAGGAGTTTGTACCTAATTTGGAGGGAAAAAAGGAGACAGAGGAGGTTTTGGGCAGAGGAGTAACATGCATAATTTAAAACATCATTTTCTTTCTAAAATTACCTCTAGGAACATTATTCTAACAGTGTCACATAGCCAGGTTGGTGCAGAAAAACAGGACATAAAGAGACCAGTTTTTGAGGCTATTGCAGTACCTCAAAGATAAGCAGTAATTGGGCCTGCATCTAAGATGCATCAATTTGTCCCAGCCACCTGGAGTAAAGGAGAATGAAGAACACCAAAGATACGAGGAAAGTATTAGCCCAAGAGACAGAAAAGTCCATATAGACCAGATACTTCATCGGCCTGAGACCAGAGGAACTGGATGGTGCCCTGCTACCACCAATGACTGCCCTGACAGGGAACACAACAGCGAGTCCCTGATGGAGCAGGAGAAGGGTGGGATGCAGAATTCAAGTTCTAGTAAGAAGACCAGACTTCAGGCGGGGCCAAGATGGCAGAGTAGTCAGATGGCTTTCTATGTCCCTGTTACAACAAAGACCTGAAAAAACAAGTGAATTGATTGTATATGAATACCTAGAAGCCCTGAACATCAAAAGCAAAGTTGAGGAATCGGACCGAGTGACAGGGGGAGAGAGAAAGTTCAGAAGCAGCAAAGAGTTGCCAGATCTGTCCTGGTGGGAGCCGCAGCCCTTCAGCCCAATCAGCTCAGGGTGCGCAGTGAAGCAGGCATACAGCTCCACTCACTCGGGAGGCACTTTCCACATCAAAAGAGACCCAGCAACAGAGAGTCTACTCGGACACCCAGAACCAGTGAAAAGCAGCACTCAAGCAGCTAAAGATAAGTATTTGCGTGCAGCCTACTGTGGGGATTTTTTTAAAAAAAACAAACCCGTTTGGGAAAAACCTCTGTCCCATTTACCTCCTCCCTCCTCACTCTACATGGGGTCCTGGCCAACTTCAGCAATTGACCAGCCCACCTGGTAGATCCCAAAAGGCGCCCTGACCCATTCTCCAGGCCTTGGAGAGGGAACAAATTAACAAACAGGGAAGAAATAAACTACTGGCTCCCCTAAGCCAGGACCTCAGGGTTGACACAGCTCCTTTGCCTAGGCACAGGCACAACGGGCCTGCAGACTTTGAGTGACTTTCACCCTTGCATAGACTTTGTAGGCCCATCTCAACAGCATAAGCCCTCACTACCACAGTACAACAGGGTAAATACCTGAACACTAACTTCAACTGTTACAGCTGTGAAGTGTCAGGTTTGTGACATTTGACACTGCTCTGCCCTTTAAGCAGGCTCCTTACCTGTCTGCATCAGGGGCTTGACGACTGGGGCTCTACCCACGCCACCTAGGCGCCTGTGACAGTGGCCCAAGAATAAGTGGTGCCCCCCAGTCCTTACACTCAACAGAATAGGGTGCTCATAGTCCAGCTGCAAAACTCACCTATCTACTTGCTCTAGGGAACAGGGACACACCTTCCTTTCAGACACTCAGTGGCAGCTGTCAGCCCCCTGCCTTGTTCAGCATGTGACCCCCTACTGCAGCCAGATACCTGTGCCTACACGGATCACCCCTGCCTCTCTAAGACTATGGGTGAGAGCCTGCACCACACACTTGGTGACTGACTGCCTGGACACCTGAGCTGAATCCATATAGGATAATTTAACAGACTCCTGGGCTCACACACTTAGTAACGGATCTAACTACCTGGTGACAGGACGATAGAGCTTCAAAGCTGCCAATAATCAAACTAGTGCACACGAGCAGCCTATTTGGGCATATCAAAACAAAACAAAACAAGAAGCTAGGATACACTAAGCAAATATAAAATAAAAAAAATTTAATAACATATTGATGGCTCAGAGACAACAATCAATATCAAATCACAGGAAGAGGCAGACCATGATGGCTTCACTAAGCTCCCAAAATAAACAATAAATTTTCTGGAGGAAGAGAATTTCTTAGAATTACCAGAGGCAGAATACAAAAGATTAATATACAGAACTCTTCAAGAAATTAGGAAGGAAATCCTTCAAAACACAGTGAACACCAAAGAACATACAGACAAAGCAGTAGCAGAACTTAAAAAGATTATTCAAGAGCATAATGACAAATTTAATAGGTTGCAAGAATTCATAGAGAGACAGCAATCAGAAATCCAGAAGATTAACAATAAAACTTCAGAATTAGACAACTCAGTAGAAAGTCATAGGAGCAGAATTGAGGCAGTAGAAGTCAGAATTAGTGAGATTGAAGATAAAGCACTTGACACCAACTTATCTGAGGAAAAATCAGATAAAAGGATTTTAAAAAAATGAAGAAACTCTAAGAGTTATGTGGGACTCTATTAAGAGAAATAACTTACACGTGATTGGAGTACCAGAATGGGGAGGGGACAACAGAAAATACAGAGGGAATTGTTGAAGATTTGTTGACAGAAAACTTCCCTGATATCATGAAAGATGAGAAAATATCTATCCAAGATGCTCATCAAACCCCACATAAGGTAAATCCCAAAAGAAAGTCACCAAGACATATTCTAATCAAACTTGCCAAAACCAAAGATAAGGAGAGAATTTTAAGAGTGGCTAGGGATAAACGAAAAGTCATCTACAAAGGAGAGTTAATGAGAATAAGCTTGGACTACTTAGCAGAAACCAGGCAGGCAAGAAGGCAATGGGATGACATATATACAACCTTGAAGGGAAAAAATTGCCAGCCAAGAATTATATATCCAGCAAAACTATCTCTAAAATATGATGGCGAAATTAGGGCATTTCCAGAGAAACAGAAGTTTAGGGAATTTGCAAAACCCAAACCAAAATTGCCAGAAATACTAAAGGAAGTCCTCCGGTTAGAAAATCAATAACATCAGATAACAATGCAAGACTAGGACACAGGACAGAGCAACCAGATATCGACTCAGATAGGGAAGTCACAAAAATAAATCAAAGCTAAAACACTGAAAATAGGGAAACAGAGATATTAATATGTAAAAGATGACAGCATTAAAACAAAAGAGAGGAACTAATAAAAGTAGACATAGATTTTTCATATGGAGATGAAGTCAAGGCAATATAAAGAAATAAAAGACTGGTTTAAACTTAGAAAAATAGGGGTAAATATTAAGGTAACCACAAAGGAAACTAACAATCCTACACATGAAAATGAAAAACAAGAAAAATATAGAGGCTCAGCAAATACAAAATCAACAACAATGAAAAAATACATAAAGAAAAATGACTTAGCACAGAAAATTAAATGGAACAAAGAAAACTGTCAGCAACACACAAAAAACGACATCAAAATGACAGCATTAAACTCATACACGTCAATAATCATGCTGAATGTAAACGGACTAAATGCACCAATAAAGAGACAGAGAGTGGCAGATTGGATAAAAAAACACGATCCATCTATATGCTGCCTACAAGAGACACACCTTAGACTTAAAGACACAAACAAACTAAAACTCAAAGGACGGAAAAAAATATATCGAGCAAACAACATTCGGAAAAGAGCAGGAGTGGCAATACTAATCTCTGACAAAATAGACTTTAAAGTAAAATCCACCGCAAAGGATAAGAAAGGACACTATATAATGATTAAAGGATCAGTACACCAGGAGGACATAACCATAATAAATATCATGCACCCAACGACAGGGCTCCAAGATACGTAAAACAAACTCTAAAGGATTGGAAAGAGGGATAGACAGCTCCACAATAATAGCAGAAGACTTCAACATTCCACTGTCAGTGAAGGACAGAACATCCAGAAAGCAGCTCAATAAAGACACGGAAGATCTAAATGCTACAATCAACCAACTTGACCTCATGGACATATATCGAACACTACACCCAACAGCAGCTAAGTATACTTTCTTTTCTAATGCACATGGAACATTCTCCAGAACTGACCACATATTAGGCCACAAAGCAAGCCTTAACAGAATCCAAAGCATCGAAATATTACAAAGCATCTTTTCTCACCATAAAGCCATAAAAGTAGAGATCAATAACAGAAAAAGCAAGGAAAAAAAATCAAACATGGAAATTGAACAGCACCTTGCTCAAAAACTACTGGGTCATAGAAGAAATTAAGAATAGAATAAAGAAATTCATAGAATCAAACAAGAATGAAAACACATCCTACCAGAACCTTTGGGACACAGCAAAAGCAGTGCTCAGAGGTCAGTTTATAGCAATAAATGCA
>NW_004444037.1:4426321-4456727 GCF_000243295.1 Trichechus manatus latirostris | reverse complement strand
GTGCTGTCACAGTATGGGGAGAGCAATTAGGGTCACATAACAACGTATGTATAAATTTTTGTATGAGAGACTAACTTGAATTGTAAACTTTCACTTAAACTACAACAATTAAAAAAAAAAAAGAATTAATTGGGCCTGGATCTTGGAAAGATTCAGTGGGATTTCAATTAAGTATGTCTCAATCTTATCAAACCTAATGTCCATCTTTTTATAAACATAATTTTAATACCCCATTTTATAGATTAAATTGTCCCCCAAAAAGATATGTTGAAGTGCTAATCTCTGTGACTGTAAATGTGACCCTGTTTGAAAATGGGGTTTTGCTTTTGTCATGTTAATGAGGGCATCCAGGAGTAGAGTGGGTCCTAAACTTAATCCTTCTGAGTGGTGTCTTATGAAAAAAGGCAAACAGTAATCGAGGGACACACACAGTGAAATACAGACGCCAAGTAAAGATATAGCTACAAGCAGTCAAGGAACACCAAGAAATGCCCAGGGCTACAGAAATTGAAAGAGACAAGGATTTGCCCTTAGAGCTGACAAAGAGCAAGAGAGCAAGGGAGCAACAGACAGAGAAAAGAGAAAGAAAGAGCACGCACTTAGCCCTCCCAGTGTCCTAAATTCAGACTTCAAGCCTCCAGAACTGTGAGAAAATAAATTTCTGTTCTTTAAAGCTACCCACTTGTTGTACTTTTGTTACAGCAGCCCTAGGAGACTAAGATACCCCTTCATAATTTTGAAATTATATTCATAAATATTATTTACCCACACAGATAGTTTCTAATATAATGCCCCAAACTGAATATGAAGGAGGAAGAATAGGACAGTAATTTATAATAAAATAATACATATTTCAACAAGTAAATGCTTGGACATGACTGCACTAGAAGATGTAATTAAAATAGATGCTTTGCACTTACACACGGGATCAGCGTGAACATCGCAGCTACATATGCAAACTGACACAGGTATGCTTTATTAGCAGGGGCAGAGTATCTGATAAGCAAGGTAAACATGGGCTTACTTGTGCTTACTAATCTGTAGTGAACAATTTCACATGGGTTTACATATTGTTCACTACAAATTGGTAGTAAGTACAAGTAAGCCTGTATTTACCTTGGTTACTGGGTCATCTGCCCTGTCAGGGATTGTAAATTTGAAAAAAGGCTTTGATTCTGTAGGAAGGTGCTGTGGGGTTGGGAGAGAGACAGATGCCAGTCATGCCTAGAAGCAGAATCTTTGATGTGGAGAAAAATGTGAAATTGTTCACTTCAGATTATCTGGTAAGCAAGGTAAGCATTGTGCTACCTTGCCTATTGGATAATCCACCCCTGTTTATTAGGGACTAAAGTACTAGCATGGCTGTTAGTGTCATGATGTTGTAAAATGGTGACTCTTAGTAAAGTGGCAAACAAAGTACAACATTCCCACAGTTAACATGGTTGTATCTTGGGGAGTAATTATAATGATGGTTCATAGATTCTAAAGGGGGAAGCAGGGATGTGAAAGGCTGTGGGTTAGATCAGTGGAGCAGAGGTCACAGTGGAGGAGGAGAATTGTTGGAGTCTGGGGTCCTAGGGGTACTGAACTGGAGAGTGAGGTGCCGGAAATGGCACTATGGGGGAGATTCCATTACTGTAAAAAGATCTAGGGTGTAACCATCAGAGTTGGCAGCTGAGGTAGGGTGAAAGAGGAGAGGAGGTCAAGGAAATGACAGGCCAGGACATGGCAAGGATCAACTACTTGCATATTTTAATAACAAAGAATTATGACAGGAGTAGTGTTAAAGCATAGCAGTAAGCCAGAACCCAAAATTTGTAAGGCATGAGGGGAAATGTCCCATGTGTCTAAAGATGACATCAGCAACGAGGTATAATGGGTGGTAGGATCCCGTGGGTTGAGATTCAAAGTTATGCGGGTTTCCAGAGGAGGGAGGGATAACAGTGTAGAAAAAGCAAATAAGAAGTAGCAAGGACACCTGACCCACCTCTAAACCCTGTTGTACTAGAGGTGTGGAAGAGAAGACAAAGGGGAAGCAAGAAAATGAAGGGAATACTCAGTGAAGAAGTTGGTGAAATAGATGATTTTGCAGAAGATGGACTATGTGTTCCAGAAGCCATAGTGGAAGGGTTTTAGGAGTTAGACAGGGGTGGAAATAGGGTCAGATTAGAGGTTACCTGTGGATGAGGGCCCAAGTGATAAGAGAAACCTGGGAGCCTTGGGCTTTTGTAATGACTGTTGCAAATAGGGATAAAGACATTTTATCCTTATTTGTGGTGAATCTGTATTGTGTCCATTTAAGTCAGCTAGAAATGCATTTCCCAGAATTCCTGCATAGATTTCGGTTATTGTGGATCACAGAAGACATTTTGTGTGGGAGTTGGAAGGCAGAAGTGATGCAGCAGCCACATTCCTTTAATCCAGGATGGTCAGTGCAGGGCACCAGGCACTGTGCCGTTCATCTGCTGGCTCATGTTAGTGTGGATAGCAGCCACTGGCAGCTCCTGCTGGATTGCCTCCTCCAGTTACTCTGACTCCTCTACCTTGATGAAGGTCACCAGCTTCTTCTCCTCCAAGTTCAGGGCTACCAAAACAAAGGACCACAAACTGGGTGGCTTAAAACAACAGGAATATATTGTCTCAGTTTTGAAGGCCAGGAGTCCAAAATCAAGGTGTAAACAGGGCCTTGGTCTCTCTGAAGGCTCTAGGAAAAGATCCTCCCTTGCTTCTTCCTAGCTTCTGGTGGTTCCCCACAATCCTTGCATTCCTTGGCTTGTAGCTGCATCTTTCTGGTCTCTGCTTCATCTTCACATGGCCATCCTTTCTCTGACTATCTCTCTGTCTCTTCTCTTTTTATAAGGACACCACTCATATTGGATTTGGGCTTACTCTGCTCGAGTATGACCTCATGTTATCTTAACTAATAATATCTTCAAGGACCCTATTTCCAAACAAGGTCACTGTCTTAGTTATCTAGTGCTGCTACAACAGAAATACCACAAGTGGATGGCTTTAACAAAGAGAAATTCATTTCTTCACAGTAAAGTGGGCTAAAAGTCCAAATTCAGGGCTTCAGCTCCCTCGGAAGGCTTTCTCTCTCTGTTGACCTTCTCATCAATGTTCCCCTGGACTAGGAGCTTCTCCATGCAGGGACCCCGGGTTCAAAGGACACACTTTGCTCCTGGCACTGCTTTCTTGGTGGTATAAGGTCCCCCGTCTCTCTGCTCACTTCTCCCCCTTTATATCTCAAGAGATTGCCTCAGGATATACAATCCAATCTTGTAGACTGAGTTCTGCCTCACTAATACAGCTGCCGCCCATCCTCCCTCATTAACCTCATAGAGGCAGGATTTACAACATACAGGAAAATCACACAATACCGGAAATCATGGCCCAGCCAAATTGATACGCACATTTTTGGGGGGACATAATTCAATCCATGACAGTCACATTCACAGGTACAGGGGTTAGTATTTCAACATATCTTTTGGGGAGGACACAATTCAACCCATAACAGGGACCATTACAGGTTCTAGTCCTTGTGGGTTCCTGCTAATCCTTCCACATTCCAGCTTGTCCTTGCTCTTCCCCATCTCTTGCTGCCTGCCATGCTTACCTCATGACCCAATATCAGACAGATGCAAACATGAGATACTTATATAGGCTGTTTACCCAGCTCCCACAATTGTATACATCACTCCAAGTTGCTCTGCTTTTCTGACGGAACCCCGACAAATACAGTGGGATTTTACCTGAAGGTGTCCCGGGCAGATAATGGCAAAGAAAGACCATGAGGTTTGTGGGGACCTCTGAGGTTCCATCTTCATTTCTGCTGATGGAAGCGAGGAGGCTAGGGGCAGTGCACTGTTATTGGAACACGAGGGGATCTGGGGTAAGCACGGGCTTCACCCTGGTAAAGTGAGCCTCAAAGACGCGTTCAGGCAGTGACCACTCTCCCTCTCATCTGTTTTTATAAATCCTTGACCAAAGAGTAAACTTCCCTAGATTGGTTCTCCACATCCCTTTCATCCCCATAAGGCTCTGGAACTCCCTGGCCCCTGAATCTCTTCTCAATTCATCCCTTTCTTCCAAACCCACTCCCCCTGATTCTCTACTTCTAATCAGAATTGTCCCTCTTCTTCCCATCTTAACTGAAACCTGGGCATCTTTCCCCCAAAGCCCTCCAAAGTGTTGGCTGTTATTTCTCTACACTCCAATACCTCAGGGCTGCTGATGTGATGGAAGTTCCTCTTCACTTCTCAGTTTCCTCATCTGTAAAATGGGATTGATAATTGTACTCCTCCCACTGGGTGATTGTGGGAATGAAAAGAGCTAAAGCATATCACAGGCTGAATGAGATAGGTTAGCAAGCAGAATGTTTATTAGTGAGTCTTCTTGTGATCTACACCTGTGTAAGGGAGATGAAAGAAGCAGGAGGGGCCAATGGAAGTAGTTGAGCTGGGATGCAGGCCCACTGACACCCGGGCTGATCCTATAGGGAATGGTGGAGCTAGAAAGGTCCTTCAAACTGTTGGGAGTTGGGTTTATTTGGACTGTCCTTTATATCTCCACATCAATCAGTCATTGGAAGTGGGCTGCCCTGGGTAGGGGTATGGCTTTAGGTGAAGCTGCTCTCTGAAGTTAAGGCAATCCCTGAAGGGTTGCCAGCTATCAGTATTCTTAGCAGCTGATGGCTGGCTGTTGTCAGTATTCACTGAAGGAGGATCTGGAAAGCATATATCAATGCATATTAGGTATTTAGCACGTAAAGTAGCACTAGTGGTGCAGTGGTTAAGTGCGCAGCTGCTAATCGAAAGATTGGCAGTTTGAACCCACCAGCTGCTCCGCGGGAGAAAGATGTGGCAATCTGCTTCCATAAAGATTTATAGCCTTGGAAACCCTATGGGGAAGTTTCACTCTGTCCTATAGGGTCTCTATGAGTTGGAATGAACTTGATGGCAATGGGTTTATTTATTTATTTATTTAATTGTGATTAATAATGGTAGCTTAAGGGGACAGAAGCCCTGGTCATGCAACAGTTAAGCACTTGGCTGCTAACCAAAAGTTTGGTGATTTATGAAATAAATGGAAAGATGTTCCCTGTTCATGAATTGGAAGACTTATAATTGTTAAGATGTCCATACTACCCAAAGTGATCTATACATTCAATGCAATCCTGATTAAAATCCAATAGCCTTCATTATAGAAAGAGAAAAACCAATCCTCAACTTATATGGAATGACAAGAGGCCCCAAATATCTAAAGCAATGTTGAAAGACAAGAACAAAGTAGGAGGACTCACACTTCCTGGTTTTAAAACATGCTATACAGCTCCAGTAATCAAAACAGCCTGGTAGTGGTATAACAATAGACACATAGACCAACGGAATAGAATTGAGAGTCCAGAAATAAACCCACATATTTATGGTCAACTGATTTTTGACAAGGGGGCTAAGTCCATTAAAAGGGGAAAGAAGAGTCTCTTCAATAAATGGTGTTGGGAAAATTGGATTTCCACATGCAGAAAAAATGAAATATGACTAATGCTTCACACCATACACAAGCGGCCATCTAAGGGACAACGACTGGTTCTATTCACCTGGACCAACAGAGGAAGGAGAGTCAGGAATCGGAGGAGGCTATGGAATGTGTGGCTAATTGCCTCCATGAACAACTGCCTCTTTTGCCATGAGACCAGAACTGGATACTGCCTGGCTACCATTACTAAACATTTTGATCAAAGATTCCATAGAAGAATCCTGATCAAAAGGGGGGAAAAGCAGAACAGAATTTCAAATTCTCATGGCATCCAGCCTTAGTGAAGCCACGGAAGGTGGATGAATCCCTGAAATTATTGCTCTGAGATAATCTTTAAACCTTAAACCAAAAATATCCCCGAAATCATCTTTAAACCAAACAATAGTTAAGCTTAACTATTAAAAAAAAGTCTGCTTTGAACACTACGCTCTTTTAAGAACTATCTTTATGGGATCAAAGCAACAACAGACTCATAGCGACCCAATAGGACAGGGTAGAACTGCTCCACAGTGTTTCCAAGGAGCCACTGGTGGATTCGCACTGCCGACCTTTTGGTTAGCAGCCATAATTCTTAATCACTGCACCACTAGGGCTCCAAAGTGACAACAGGAACTCAAAAGGTTAGATGGGAACCTTAGAGGGGCAGTGAGTTTATGTTAATGAGAGAGGAACAACTCAGAAAAGGAGGGTGAGAATGGTTGCAGAACTTGAAGAATGCAATCAATGTCACTCAATTGTACATGTGGAAACTGTTGAATTGGCATATGTTTTGCTGTGTATATTCTCAACAACAACAACAAAATAAAATTTAGAAAACAAGAAAAGTTAGGCGGTTTGAACCCACCCAGCAGCTCTGCAGGAGAAAGACATGGCGATCTGCTTCCATAAAGGTTACAGCCAAGAAAATCTATGGGGAAGTTCTACTCTGTCACATGTGGTCACTATGAGTTAGAATCAACTTGAGAGCACTGAACAGCAGTTTAAAGGGACAATGGTTTTAGGTTGAGTTTTGTTATATTTTAAGGTAAGGAATATCATGTCAAACTGGTCCACAAAAAGGGGGAAAAAATAAGACAGAGGAAGACTGGAGATACATAAAGCGAAGATAATTAATGGAGCAAGGTTTTAGAAGAGGTGAGGGGGGGGCGGGAGGAGGGTTGGTGTGTGGAACAAATGCTCATTCATCTGAACAGTCATTTTAGGGTGAGTTCCAGAGGTCCACTAAAAATGCTCGGAGCTCCCTGACAGGGGAACAACTCAACTTTACATCTCCTCTATTGTTTCTATTTGTTTATTCTTATCAAAATAATATAGTAAAATAATAATTCGGGAAATTTTTGCAGTTCAGCTCCCAGAATATACCTAGTCATAATACAGATTTAAAATACACTGGCTTCTTTGCATTGAAAATATTTGGGTTGCTGTTAATTTAGACCCGAGTTGATTAATATATTTTAGAACCACAGTACACAAATGTAGTTTTGTGAATGCCTATGTAATAGAATAAGCTCAATATAAAGTGAACAACTTACTATTCAGTAACACCCAAATGGACACAATTTGTGTCAAGGCTCAGTATTAAAAGAACATGGGAAAGTGGCTGTCAAATTAATGGTGAAGGTGCAGGAAGCTGACTTCTGTGACCATCAGAATCTTACTATCTTCAAAACAATTAAATGGCCTAGCTCTTAAGAGATGTGACATTTACTAGGCATTTGAGAGCGGTTAATTTGGGATGTGTGTCTTTGTATTCTTTTTTAACTTTGTATTATGGAAATTTTTGAACATATACAAAAGAGAGAAGAGTATAATGAACACTCATGTGCTCATCACCCAGTTTTAACAATCTTGTTTCACGTCACTGTTGTTGTTAGGTGCCATCTAGTCAATTCTGACTCATAGCGACCCTATGTACAACAGAACGAAACACTGCCCAGTCCTGCGCCATCCTCACAATCCTTGTTATGCTTGAGCCTATTGTTGCAGCCACTGTACCAATCCATCTCGTTGAAGGTCTTCCTCTTCTTTGCTGACCCTCCACTTTACCAAGCATGATGTCCTTCAGGGACCGATCCCTCCTGATAACATAACAAAGTATGTGAGATGCAGTCTCGCCATCCCTGCTTCTAAGAAGCATTCTAGTTGTACTTCTTCCAAGACAGATTTGTTCATTTCTTTTGGTCCATGGTATATTCAATATTCTTCACCAACACTATAACTCAAATGCATTAATTCTTCTTTGGTCTTCCTTATTCATTGTCCAGCTTTCCAATCCTCCCGAACAAATTATTTTGAAGCAAAGCTCAGATATTATTTTATTTCATCTATGTCTATGTATTTGTATTTTAACTATTGTTTCCAATGGCTACTCTCTGGGATTATTTATCAGTCATCAAAGACATATAATAAGGACAGCAACACGTTTCTCAGTTAAATACTTGAATGAATGAATGAAAGGCTAATATTTATTGAGCACTTACTATGTGCAAGGCTTTGTGCTAAGCACCTTAGACGCACTATCTCAGTTAATCTTCCTAACAATTGTAAACTCTAAGTGTTATTATCACATGCTTCAGATGAGAAAACAGACTTAGAGAGATTAAGGGAACATCCTCAAAGGTAAATGAAATCAAATTATATTGTAAAGGCAGAATAGGAGTGAAGGATGCATGAGACTTGACATTTTCATTGGGTTTAGAATGTAGGCGTTTGTGAATGAAAAATTAAGGATTCTTGTCTGGTTCAAACCTGCTGAGGCTGAGTTGGTGGCATTGTTGACCAAAAATAAAATAAATCCATCAGATCAACATTTACCAATAATAAAATTCATTTTCCAATGTATTTACACCTACTAATCACACTTTAATCAGAAATAGCTTTTGCAGGACTTGGGAACTAGAGTCTAGAAGGTCTCCAAGAGATCAAGCCAGGACTGGCAGGGCTGCCAATCCAACATAATGTTACACTGCTTTCATACAAGATACTTTTTCTTACAGCACCATTCTTTACCAGCTAAATTTCTAGGGTTTATTCATTTGATGAAGAACAGTTACTCATTTCTTGAGAGCTGGTGACTCATGTGGTTCTTGTTTGCATGGCGGAAAGCCAAGAGATGATGGATAGCAGCCACAAGTTGGAATAAGTATTTCTTAACTGGCCCTCTTACTTCTTGCTTAGGAATAAATATCACTTAATATCATCTACATCACATTGAAGCTAGGCTAGACTGATCAAGGAAGGAGTAAGATGAGCCTGGAACATCTTGTTGTGTCAGAAGATAAGGAAAGGCCCACCAAAATGATGGCAGTGTCAAAAGGAATTTGATAACTGTTCTTTTGTTATGTAAGAGGATATTCTTGTTCTTAATAAATTTCACTCTGAAGTATTTTGGGGTATTAAGTATTAGGAGCATGATGTACGTAATCTACTCTCAAATGGCTCGCAAAAAATTTCTAAATTCATATACATATATACACACACATATATGTATATGTGTGTATATATATGTATATGCATGTATGTGTGTGTGTACATATATATATATATATAGAGAGAGAGAATATTATGAAACAAAATGGTAAAAATTGGTGAATCTGGGTAAAGGTATACGGGAGTTCTTTGTACTATTATTGCAACTTTTCTGTATTTTTTAAATTATTTCAAAACAAAAAAGTTCAAAATCTTAAGATGGAGGTCATGTATTTTCTAACTAACCAAGTACAAGGACCTTAACTGACATTTGGGATAAGGGGTCAGGATCTCTGTGGGGGCTCCTTTGAAATCAGAACCCGAGTCAGACTTGGGTTTAGGTCAGTTATTTGGGGGGTGATCTCAGGAAGCAGAAATGAGGCAATGGGGAGAGTGACACACAGAACGAAAAGACAAAGCAGCTGATCTATCACTGTAGGTGCCTGGGGCTCATTCCTGCTGAGGACCTGTGGTAGCCAGCCTCCAAGATGGCCCCCAATGATCCCTGCCTTCTAGTATTCACACTTTTGTGTAGTCTTCTCCCACACTGTACCAACAGTCTGTGATCAATAGCATACAGCAGAAATGACAGTATATAACTTCCAAGATTAGGTCATAAAAGAACACCACAGCTAATTATCCCTCGAGGTCACCTCTTAGCTGAGTAACAGATTGGCTCATAAAATAAAGAATATCATCCTTTGTAATGAGCTTCTTTAAGAAAAATCACCTATAGGAGACCAAATGGTTAAAAATTACTCCAAACCAAAGATGAGACAGTAAGGGAGAACTAGAGAGTACTGGAAATGGTACAACCAGACTGGAAAGAATGAGAATAATGATACATAGTGAAAAATGTAGCCAATATCACTGAATAATCTGTGTAAAAATTGTTAAATCGTAACCTAATTTGCTGTGTAAACTTTCACCTTAAACATAATAAAATATTAATTTAAAAAACAAAAGACAGCAGCTTCTGTGTTGAACGTTGGCTCTCTCTTTTAGACTACTCATTCAGGGGAAGACATTCTGCGAAGAGTCCTATGGAGGGGTCCGCATGGTGAGGTGAAGCCTCCTCCCTTGAAGCCTCCTGCCAGCAGCCACAGGAGTCAGCTTGGAAGTAGATTCTCCAGACCCAGTGAAATCTCAGATGACTGTACCCGTGGCTGGCACCTTGACTGCAGTCCTGTGAACAACTCTGAGCCAGAACCACCAGCTAAGCTGCTCTCTGATTCCCCACAGAAACTGTGAAATAAGAAATGTTTGTTATTTTAAGCTGGTAAATTTGGGGTAGTTTGTTATGCAGCAATGGGTAACTAATGCAGGACCATCTGAAGAACTGTGTTGAATGTACAGTGCTGCCAAAGATTGGGAGGCTGAGGCATATATCCACAAAAGCCCACTCCCACTTTGGTTGAGGGTTTTCTCCTGAAGGCATTGACTTCTCTGTACTTCCAGGCTATACTGGCACACAGGCTGAGCTCCTATGGTGTCAGAGAAAGCCCTAAGGCAGAAAAGCAGAGACTCAGGGTGGGCAAAAGCTGTTTAACATACCTGAAACCAGAGGTGGGCTGAGGGTACGTGAGGTGGGGACACAAATGTGAACGGAGGGTATGTGACGTGGGTATATGTGCTAAAGTATCTAACTATAATACCATCTTTAACTTTGCCAGGACAAGATAGGGGTTTCATTTAACGTGAAGCTCTACTTAGCTTTTCCCTCTTTATTCACTGTGTTAGTCATTCAGTGGAGCCCTGGTGGCTCAGTGGTTAAGAGATCAGCTGCTAACCAATACGTCAGCAGTTTGAATCCACCAGCTGTTCCTTGGAAACCAAATGGGGCAGTTCTACTCTGTCCTATAGGGTTGCTGAGTCGGAATCGACTCACCAGCAAAGGGTTTAATCATTCAAAGTCAGCAAAGTTAATCTCACAGAAACATTAACCCAGGCAGAAGTAGAAATTTTAAGACATTATTTTTCTGTTTAAATCATGATCTCTGTTATTAAAATAAATAATAAAAAAATAAAATAATAAACACCATAAAACGCATCATTCACAGATTACATTGGGAAAATTTTGTTCCATTTCATACGATGTAAAAATGCATATATATTTTTACTGAAATCATATTAATCACAGTTTTACATCCTGCTTTTATCACTAACAACTATATTGAGAACAATTTGCAATGTGAAGTGCTATCACTGTATTTATTCTTTAAATAATATTTTACTGTGTTTTCAGTGAACATTTACTCAGCAAATTAGGTTCCCATTTGACAATTTCTATACAAAATGTTTAGTGACATTAGCTGCATTTTTCACAAAGTGTCAACAACATTCTCTTTAATTGCATTCTGGTTGTTCTGTTTCCAGTGGTCTAGTTTCCCTGTCCCTCCTTATCTTCTCAGCTTTGCTTTAGATAATTGTTGACCTTTTCGTAGGGCTATCACTTTAATAACTAAATCTTGAACACACTATCCAGTGAAAAACAACAATATAATTTTACAGGTTTCAATTACGTGTGTGAATGCTTTTCCTGTGTGAGGAAGTTACCAGTTGGATTTTGAGCAAATTAGGGTGTGACATCATTTATTTAAGCAACACTAAATAAACCCTGGAGTCCCTGGGTGGTACAAACGGTTAACACATGTGGCTGCTAACCAAAGCTTGGAGGTTAGAGTCCACCCAGAGGCACCTCAGAAAAAAGGCTTGGCCATCTAATTCCGATAAAGCAGCCACCGAAGACCCTATGGAGCACAGCTCTACTCTGACACACATGGGGTTGCCATGAGTTGGAATTATGGAAAAAATAAATAAATAAACCCCATGCCCTGACCTTCATGGAGGCACTTCTAAGGGCACACTGAAATAATCTTTCAGTTGTGTTTTTCAATCTATTTTCAAATTTGTCATTCAAATTAGAAAGGAGCTGAGCTAGTGGGTCTGCTTCGTCTCTTGAGCTGCTTTGCTGTGAGTCTGGCCTTGTAGTCGTTACACATTTGCTCCTTGACCAGGTGCTCCCTGATGGCCTGCTTCGTGGGGTAAGCACACATCAGCTCTAACTCAGTTCCCTTGGATTCAGTGCTGGCTTCTGCTAGAAACAATTTTTTGGGAATAAAAATGCATTCCGCTCTTTCGCTAATCTGGAGGAGAGAATAAACACAGGACTGTTTAGTTGTTAGGCACACCAAGGAAATGTACTGCAGGGTTGAACGTGGGTCTGAAAGAGTTAATGTGTCCCATCCCCCCTCCCTCCAAGGGTCTAAACAATCAACCTGGATGCACTGTGTATATGAGGAGCTGCTTACTTGCCTACCCAATCTGGGAACCAGGATAGTGACTGTAAAAGTCATTTGGGTCCATCCCTGTGTGGTGCAAACAGTTAATGCGCTCGCTGCTAACTGAAACGTTGGCAGTTCAAACCCACTCAGAGGCACCTTGAAAGAAAGGCCTGGTGACCTACTTCTGAAAAAATCAGTCACTGAAAACCCTATAGAACATAATTCTATTCTGACACACATGGGCCGCCACGAGTCAGAATCGATTCCATGGCAACTGGTGTGGTATGGTGTTAGTCCTGGCATCCCATCTTACCAATATCTGAAGGGATTTGGCATAAGAACTGTAAAAGGATCAATTAAGAATATGAGCAACAAATGGCATAAGATACCTAATATATTAGGTATAAGATAGGTAATTATACAATAATTTGCAGGTAACATAGAGTGTGGGTCCAATGTTAACGGTTACTCTTCCTTCAGTAGAATATAGTATTCTGTGTCTCTGTTCTGGTCCTAGTCCAGATCTTTCTCTTCTTCCGTTGGGTGAGGTTCTATGCCTCCAACCTCTGTTGTCCACTTCTGTGTTCCAGATGGGTCCATATATGTCAGGCATATAGCTGTGAGCAAGAGTCTGGTCACGTTCTCACATTAGACTTCATTCTCTCTTCAATTGCTCAACATTTCTGTCTCCTACAATGTTCAGAAAGGGTATTTCTCTTGGTTTTGCAATTGCTGTTCCCTTTTAAATTCCTACTGTCCAATGCCAGTGTATCAGGCCCTAACCAAAAAACCCATTGCCATCAAGTTGATTCCAACTCATAATGACCTCATAGGACAGAGTAGAACTGCCCTATCAGGTTTCCAAGGCTATAATCTTTATGGAAGCAGACTGCCTCATCTTTTTCCCGTGGAGTGGCTAGTGGGTTCGCAGCCGAATGCCTAATCACAACCTTCTACAGCAGCGTGGGAGTGAATATAATCCTCTAAGATTTTAACAGTGGAAAAGGGCACATTCTAGGTTGAATGTTGCCAGGAATAAAGTCTCTTCTTATTCAAGTGACTTTTCTTCTATAGTTGTTCCTCTGTTTCAATACAACGCTTCCATTGCAACTCCCTGCTCTGGAGGGTGGAGATTGGTCTTTCAGCGAACAGCTCTGCAGGCCTCTACAGGAAGGCTCTGACTATGTGAGTTTCAAAACTTCCTGTAGTATTTTATAGCCTTGAATATTCTTATTTTAAGTTGTTTGAAAGCTTATGTGAATCTCAAAAAGTGAGAAGTCTAAGAATTTACACTTAGAAAAATCTGTAAGATTTAAGTTAATACAGAATGAATCCTGAATATAAAATATGACATGGAAAATGACAAATGAAGAAAAGTATTTCTTCTGAAAAAAGCAGTAAGATCAAATAAAATTTGAACGAAAAAAAATTTTTACTTTTAGTTCTATTTAAAATGTTTCAATAATTCTGAATCTGATATTTTTTATTATTTGGATTTCTACGTTGTGGGATGCTGCTGGGAACATGGTGTCTTATCTGCAAGCTCCTGAGCGCTGACCAAATGGACATAGCATATGACTTGTATAAGAATGACTCAGAGACCACTTCAGGAAGAGGACAGGCTCTTACCAGGCACAAATTAAGATCACAGGACTTGTCCAGTGTTTCCACCAAGCCCTAAAGTTGTAAAGGAACCCAAGTCACTAAAAATCAAAACTACTCTTTATAAATTAATCAAGAGACAAGCAAAATCAAATCAGAAACATGGATTTTTGGTAAACTTTACTGTAGCAAGTAGCATATACATGATTCTCCAGGAGTCAAATAAAATGGTAATCTAAACTATATTTACAGCATTCTAAAATCCAAAAAAAGCTGAGAATCAAATATTCACAACGGAATGATCCACACCACCATTAATACAGTACTTAACAAATCCAAGGCAGATAATAATTCATTCTTGATAAGCTTTAGGAAATTCCTCCTAACGGCAAAAATGAGTGATTGTGGGATAGCCAGACTTGAGTTGGGACTTGGAGGACAGAAAAGTCCTTGCTAAGGAGGGCGGACGATCTGTGTTAATTCCCATTTACTTAGTAACCAATAGGCACAAGTCTTATTTACCACCCATATGAGACTGTCATTGATTAGCTCATGAGACAAATTTTTACACATTTCTCTTAAGTTATGGAACCCTGAACTGGACAGTTTACCAGTAATCATCTGATCTAAGCTGAACTTTCACACCCATACAGGAATTAAGCAGGCCCCTCAAGCCATTTTCAGGAGCCAGTAGACCTCAGACCCAGAAGCTTGATACACCTAATGCCTCTGCATCAAACACAGGTGGAGGGAAAACTGAACTTTTCAAAGTGTGTACTAGCCTAATATATCTATTATTAATAAAAATATTTTTGACCTTTTTTCAACAATCTAAAATTTATTTAAAAATATTTCTTCTGACCAAATATAGGGTCCAGCAAAAAGAAAAGTGTATTAATAATTGATTAGCTCTCTTCCACATAAAATATTCCAGTTTTCTGGTGATATATGCATATATCTGAATTTGTTCAGTGGCATTTTATACTATCTGTGTCTATGATGAGGAAACCCTGGTGGTGCAGTGGTTAAGAGTTCAGCTGCTAACCAAGAGGTCAACAGTTCAAATCCACCAGGTGCTCCTTGGAAACCCCACGGGGCAGTTCTGCTTTGTCCTATAGGGTTGCTATGAGTCAGAATCGACTTGATGGCAATGAGTTTAGTTTGGGTTTTTTGGTGCCTTGATGGATCTTGTTCTTATTTAAGATTATGTACATCATTCCATCTTATTTGTTTCCATATTCTTATCCTTTGTCTCTTTGTTGAAAAACAGTGGTGTTGTTACAAGAGTAGCAGTTTTGGAATCAGATCAACTTTACTTTCAATCTTGATTCTTTTAACTTATTATCTAAGGAATCCTGGACTGAGTCCTTCACTTCATAAAGCCCAGTTTTTTCTTTCTTTTGTTTTGTTTTTTTAATTTGTAAAATGGGGATTGTAATTAACTTACAGAGTCACTGTAAAGATCAAATGAGAAAACGTAACAAAGCCCCAGTGCAGTGTCTGTATATTAGGTAATTAATAAATGTGAAAGTCCTCCTTTTGTATGAGTTAGCACAGACATGCTCAACCTAAAATTAACAGTTGTCTAGGCTTTGAGGGCACATGTAAATATTTGTTTGAAAATTATTGTTTAAATCACATACATGCAAACTAAAAATTAAATAGAGTATATTTTAGACTTCTAATAGGAAGCTCTAAGAGGACTATGTAATTTAATCATAAGTCTCATTCCTCCAGGGCTCATCAAGAATGGAGTCAGTCTAAAAGTCAGATAATGTGAGGTCAAATGAGCTTTGTTTCTGATTCTCCCTGAGTCCCATCGATAAAGACGTAGTAGCATGGTGGCAATAGGCAAAGGCCATAATCGGACATCCTACTTCTTTGTGATTATCTGAATTTCTAGGGAAAGGCACTTACCCTCATTTATTCATCTGAGGTTTATAGTGAATTATAAGCCATGAAAGTTACTGAAAAGTATTTTATAAATGTACACGCCTGAAAAAACCCATTGCCATCGAGTTGATTCTGACTCCTAGTGATCCTATAGGACAGAGTAGAACTTCCCCCATAGGTTTCCGAGGCTGTGATCAAGTTAAGGAGGGATCTGACATGTTTTATACACTTAATATGTGCCAGGCACTGGGCATATATTATCTCAGTTAACCCCTACAGCAATGCCATGAAGTGGTTATAATTATTCTTCTTTTGTAAGTGAGGAAACTGAGGCTCATACAGGTGAGGTGACTTAGATAAGGTCACGTAACTAGGGATGGACAGTTCCAAGAAGGCAATGCAGGCCTCTCTGGGACCAAGGTTCAGGCTATTTTCACAACCACTGGGATGGTAGTGGGGAAAAAGGAAGGAAAGAAATCATTGTGAGATACACTTTAAAGGAAGAATTTATAAATTTTTGGAGCTGCTTGGGTACAGATGATGTTAATATCAATACTTTTAGTAACAAAATCATGTGAAGCCCTGATTGAATTTTAATGAAATCTTTCATAAACGAGACATGGTAGAAGTATCAGGAAACAGAAATCCAATTAAGTATGTTGAAAGAATAAGATTAGCTTTATCCATCTCTTTAAAAAACTTTAACTTAATAATCTAAATAAATGTATTACTGTCCCCTTACGCAATGTTTTTAATGTTGGCATTTTTAATTTAGAAGGCAACACTGTAAAGAGGAAAAAGCATTAAGATAGAAGATCTGCATGAGAAACTATTTGTAAGCCTTCACCTGAAGTACAATAAAAAAAAAAATTAAAAAAAAAAAATAGAAGATCTGGGTTTGAGTTTTAGCCCCCAAAATCACTGTGATATGATCCTGGGCAGCTTACACAATCACTTTTAATCTTGGAAGAATATTAATACCTACCTGTGTTAGTTATCTAGTGCTGCTATAACAGAAATATCACAAGTGGCTAGCTTTAACAAACAGAAATTTATTATTTCACAGTTTAGGAGGCAAGAAATACAAATTTAGGGTGCCAGCTCTAGGGGAAGGCTTTCTGTCTCTGTTGGCTCTTGTCCTTGTCTCTTCTGAGCTTCTGCCCCTGGGCAATCTTCATGTGGCTTAGCATCTCTCTTCTCCCATCTCTGCTTCTTTCTCTTGCTTGTATAATCTCTTTTATATCTCAAAAGAGATTGACTTAAGACACACCCCACACTAATCCTGTCTCTTTAACATAACAAAGACAACCCATTCCCAAATGGGACTGTAAGCATAGTCATAGAGATTAAGATTTACAACACATATTTGGGAGGGGGGATAAAATTCAATTCATCACATGCCACCCTTTGGTCCTCAAAAATTCACATCCTTGTCACATGTAAAACACATTCACCCCATCACATCATCCCAAAAGTCTTAAACCAACTCCAAGTCCAAAATCTCACCTTCTGAATCATCTAAATGAAATATGGGTGAGACTTTAGGCATATTCCATTCTGGGGCAAAATTCCTTTCATCTGTGAACCTGTGAAATCTAGACTATGAGTTATCTGCTTCCAGACTACAATGGTGGAACAAATGCAAGGTAGACATTTCCATTACAAATGGGAGAAATTGGAGGGAAAGAAGGAGTAACAGGCATCAAGCAAATCCAAAACACAGCAGAACAATTTACAGTAACTCTCAAGGCTTGAAAACAATCCTCAGTTCTCTGAGACCATTTAGGCAATGGTCCTGCTCTCCAGGCTCTGGGTGTTAGCCACACCCTCTGGATTCTAGGTGAAGGCCCCTCGGCCCTAGGCTTCAGCTTCACCTTCCAGGCCCACTGGGATGGCAAGTCTGCTCCCTTGGCTTTGGGCAGCCCCATTCTCCTCATCCATCTGAGTGAAGACCCCACCCCCTTGTCCCTGACAGGCCCCATTCTTCTGCCCCTTGGGCATGGTAGCTTCACCCCCTCATGCAGCCCCATGCCTCTGGCACACTTAGTGGCAGCTCCACGCTCTGGAACTGAGTTGGTGAAGATTAGACTCTTTGAAAGAGTCTTTGAAAGAGGCTGTTTGCCCCCCCAACTCCCCCCACCCCCACTTCAAACCGAGCAGGCCCTGCTTTCCATGCTCCTTCCAATAGGTCTGCTGATCTCCACTTGCTCCAGGAATGGTCCTTTTCTTTTCTTGGAGGACAACAGATGTAGCTCCTTTGGCCTGTTTCCTGCCTACAGAATTCCAAGTGGCAGACAGCATTCTTTCTCTATCCCTTTCAGTCTAAGCTGACGGGTTTTCTGCTGTGGTAGTTGGTTAGATCCATCAGTCACAGGCCTAATCTCTTTAAGAAAAAGTTGTGTAGCCACAACCTTGGTGAACATTCTAGGACACGTATCTTTCATTTGTACAATACAATTTTCCAAATCTTTAAGCTTTGTTTTCATTTTGCACAGTTATATTAAGTACGTCTCTTCCCTCTCACATTTTAGTATAAGCAGTAAGGAGAAACGACGCAGCCCTTTTAAGATCTTGCTTAGGAATCTCCTAGGCAGATATCCAAGTTCATCACTTGAAAGTTCTACCATCCACCAAACATTTGAACATAATTCAGACAAGTTATTTGCCACTGCATAAAAACCATTGCCCTTCCTCCATTGTCCAATCACATGTTCATTGTTTCTTCTTAAAGCCTCACCAAAAGGACATTTAACGTCCACATTCCTATCAACTTTCTGTTGCTGGTGCCATATGGATTCTCTAAGATGATAGAGACTTTCTCTATGGCTCTTCTCATTTCCTTCTGAGTCTTCACTAAAATTGCCTTTGACATCCATAATTCTACCAACAGTCTCTTCAAGGCAATCTAAGCTTTTACTTTTAGGCACCTTAAAACTCTTCCAGCCTTCACCGTTAGCCATTTCCAAAATCAGTTCCACATTGTATGTATTTGTTAGAGTAGCACCCCCACTTCTTGGTACCAAATCCTGTCTTAGTTATCTAGTGCTGCTATAACAGAAATACCACAAGTGGACGGCTTTAACAAACAGAAATTTATTTTTTCACAGTTAAAGAGGCTAGAAATCTGAATTCAGGGCGCTGGTTCTAGGGGAAGGCCTTCTCTCTCTGCTGGTTCTGGAAGAAGGTCCTTGTTTCTTCTGAGCTTCTGCTCCCGGGCAATCATCATGTGGCTTGGTATCTCTCTTCCCCCATCTCTGCTTCTTTTGCTTGCTTGTAATTATTTCTTTTTTATCTCAAAAGAGATTGACTTAAAACATGCCCTACATAATCCTGTCTCATTAACATAACAAAGACAACCCATTCGCAAATAGGATTATAACCACAGGCATAAAAGTTAGGATTTACAACACATATTTTGGGGGGACACAATTCAATCCATAACACTATCCTACTCCATCTGGCCACCTACCCACCCACTCACTCATCTATCCATCCATTTATTCATTTATTCATTCTGTACTCATTTGTTAAGCATCTTGTAAGTACCCATCACTGGAGACATGTCAGAGTTAAACTAGACTCAGACTCTGTCTTTGAAGAACCAACAATCTAGAAAGAGAACAGATGTGAATATAAAACAACGCAGTAAAATGTGGTGGATGCTGATCCTGGTCAGAGTGGGCAGAATGGAGATGTCGCTTCTACTTGGTGAGAGGTGGAGTGGAAGGGCATCTCAGGTCCACCATGGGAGAGAGGCAGGACTGGCATGATGAAAAAGGTGGCACATGAGCTGAGTCTTGGTAAGGTATAAGTACTTTTGTGAATCTGGGGTGAGTGGAGGCAAGGGAGATTTTGGGGAGGTTATTTCAGCCAGAAGGAACCGCATAAATAAATACTCAAAGGTATGATATGATGTGGTAGTCAGAAAACTAAATGCAGTTTAATTTGGCTAAAAGATAGCATGGGAGGATACAACTAGAGATGAGGCTAGAGAGGATGGTTTGTCATGCTGGAGAGGCTTAATTTTATTCTGTGAGCACTAGAAAGACATTAAAAACCTATCAATTAGAGTGAAATGATCAGATTTGCATTTGAGAAAGAATACTGACTGTAGAGTGGGGAATCAATGTGAAAAACAGATGCGAGGACACTATGAAGACTGACTGTAAACTACAGATTACCTATATAAGTATTTGCTTTTATTCTTAGTTCTATATGTTATGATTTACTATGTTACAGAGCATATGTGATTAATAAAACATGCATTTGATGTAAATCTATGAATTTATTTATGGAAATAAATCTATGAGATGTAAAATATTTTTCTCCAACCAGAAATGCAGTAATAATAAACAGAGAACTCACAAAAATTCCACCTTGTTCCAGAACTCTTAACAAAACATGTGGCTAGTGAAATAACTTAAAAACAATAAAACAAAATATTGATGATCTTTAATAGATTAAAAATGTATTAAGGAGATACATGGCCAATGAATCTCACATCAAATGAGAGAATTAGTTTTAAAATATTTTATAAAGGGTTTCCTTCTTTTTTGTTGGAAGGGAGAAGAAATACTGATTTACATTCAAATAAATTATTATGCACTATATTAACACTAGATGCTAAATTAAACTAGATTATCACACCCTTTTGGAACATTAACAGGAGAATCAAATTATTTTATCTATACTTTTAAATAGCAGCTTTTTAAAAAAGCAGAAATACCACAAATTCTATGTGGTTTCACAATCATTCAAAGATAAATTTAAGAACAGAAATTTAGGAGGAAGACGTTCAAGTGAAATTGCTGTAAGGATTATATATCCCAAAGCAAATCAATCTGTTATATAGGTCAAGCTAATTTTCTTTCTGCCAGAATACTCCTTAGAAGCGAGGATGGCGAGACTTTGTCTTGTTTACTTTGGACATGAAAGGGAAGACCAATTGCTAGAAAAGGACATCATGTTCGGATTGACACAATAGCCACAATGATGAACTAAAACACAGGAACGATTACAAAGATGGTGCAGGACTGGGCAATGTTTCTGTTACATGTAAGGTCGCCATGAGTTGGAGCCGAGTCGACGGCAACTAACAACAACAAATTTTCTTTCGGTATAATAATGTAGGATTTGACCTACTAATCAAGTTGTGTAGGTCTACCTTGCTTCTATGCTACTTTCAGCAGGGTAATTAGAAAGGTGTCATTTCAGATTCATTAGCATGTTAATTTTCAAACTTGAGTGTGATTAAGAATAACCTGGAGAATTTGTTAAAATTACTGATCTCTGGAAACCATCCCCTTCCACCAGATTCTGATTCAGTACGTCTGAGGTGAGGCCAAGGAATCTGCATTTTAGCCACACCTACCAGGGAATTCTGATGTCTGAGGTTCACAAGCATTAGAAATTTTTAACTCTCTAATGTTTTATTATAAATGTGGAAATACATTAATATTTAATAAAGGCAAGTGGTACACATATAGGTTATATGATAGCTATATGGTTGGGAGGAAAATGATATCAACTGCTTTATCTCTCAACCTGCCCCAACCTCCACTAGAATGAAAACTCTGTGGCTAAGAAATTTTGTTCAGGGGGAAGAAGAAATAGTTTGGTAATATTGTAGATTTTGTAGAAAGATAAACCCAGGTAGTTTATAGAAGGTGAGGGAGAGGGGCAGTGTCCTAGCATGAGATCCCAGCCCATACTTTGAAATAAACTGCATAGCAGATGATTAAGTAAAACAACCCACCCCACATGTAGCTTGAATGTCAAGATACCACTGATATGTGGACAATTATCATTGGAAGATTCTTTTTAACATCAAAAGATAAATTTGCATCGTGTAGTGTTCACCCTTTGAAAAAGGTCTCCAACAAGTTGGCCAGAATTCACATGACTATAACTGGGGCACACACTGCCTATGGGAGATTCTCAGCAGGCAGGGGTGTAGCCCTTCATCTCTTCTCTTAGAAACTCTGCCTCCTCTCACGCTCTCCCCAAACCCACAACAGATCATTTTAGGGAACCTAAAGTACCTTAGGAGCCCTGGTGGTGCAGTGGTTAAGAGTTTGGCGTTAATCAAAAGGTTGGCAGTTCAAATCCATCAGCTGCTCCTTGGAAACCCTATGAGGCAGTTCTACCCTGTCCTATAGGGTTGCTATGAGTCTGACTATGAGTCTGAATTGACTTGATGGCATGGGGTTTTTTAAGTAACCTAGAAACTTTCATCAGAACAAATTTGTGGGCACGCATTGGTGTCCTCTGAAATGTAACTGAAGGAGATGAAGGAAAGAAGGCAGAGCTGTCAATGAATCCTGAAATTTTAGAGCTAGAGTTGATGCTTGAAGGTCGAAATTTGCAGAAGAGGAAACAGGCAGCAAAAATAAACAAAAACATTGGTAACTTATCAAAAACACCATTACCAGGGTGTCATGGATTGAATTATGTCCCCCCAAAATATCTGTCAACTTGGCTGGGTCATGATTCCCAGTATTGTATGATTGTATACCATTTTGTAATCTGATGTGATTTCTTTACGTGTTGTAAACTCTATCACTATGACGTAATAAGATGGATTAGCAGCAGTTATACTGGTGAGGTCTACAAGATTAGACAGTGTCTTAGCCAATCTCTTTTGAGTTACAAAAGAGAGAAGCAAACAAACAAATGGGGACGTCATGCCACCAACAAAGCAGTGCCGGAAGCAGAGCGCGTCCTTTGGACCTGAGGTTCCTGCACTAAGATGCTCCCAGACCAAGGAAAACTGATGACAAGCACCTTCCTCTGGAGCCAACAGAGAGAGAAGGCCTTTCCCTGGAGCTGATGCCCTGAATTTGGACTTGTAGCCTACTAAACTGTGATAGAATAAATTTCTCTTTGTTAAAGCCATCCACGTGGTATTTCTGTTATAGCAGCACTAGATGACTAAGACACAGGGTTTCCCTGGACCCTGCTTCAGATGATAGTCTCACTTCTTTTAATTCTTACTATTCTGATGTTTGCTATCTTTCCTACACCAGGAGGAAACAAGCCAATTAAACACATCTTTCTATCACAAAGAGGGACTCTTGCAAGGAGATAGTAGGCAATTTGGGATCTGGCAATCTGCGTTATAATTACATTGTTTTTTTATTTTAACCTGACTTCCCCTTTTACATGCCTTCACTGGTCATGAATAATGACATAGATACAAATTTACTGACCAAAATTTGACATATTATGGAAATAAACCTGGTAGCTGGGCACGCAAAAAAATACTGACTTCCAGAGTTGACGAAAACTCATTGATCTTTTTGCAGATGAAGGGCATTATTTATTTTCTTATTTTTAGTTGCTCTGAGATTTTTACATTGCATCTACCAGGGTAAAAAACAAACAACCTGAAAAAACTGAAGCAACCAGTTAGTGGCTGACTTGATAATTAACTAGTAACTATAACAATAAGTTAATAACAATGGTAGAATGGACAAGAAGAAGAACAGCAGCCATTATATATAGTCTGTGAGGACCAGGAAGTGAAATCTATGCCCTTTACCTCAACTGAATGAACAGATCACAGTGAAAATGGCATAAGTATCAAGAAACTGAGAAGTTAATAGGTTCCTAGATTCAAGGCCAGGTATTCCTTGTAAGCCACCTCAAATTCTTTTGTGAAATAAATCAGTGTGTACATATATGCAGGCACACACAAACATTCATATGCACACACATAACTTTTTTATCTTTCACTTCACCATCATTCATTGAATTCATTCACCAAATATTTATTGAGTGCCAACTATGTGCCAGGCAGTAGTGTGAGTAATACAACAGCAAACAAGACAGCAAACAAGCTTTGGCCTTGTGGAGCTGACACCCCAGAGGCAGGAAGACCATAAGCCAGAAAGCCAACAGATATACAAGACAATTTCAGAAAGAAGTAAGTGTTCTGAAAAAATCGGCAAAGAGATATGAGAGACACTGGTGGGAAGAGGCCATTTTGATGGGGAGGCCTCTCTGAGGAGGTGGCTTGTGAACAGTGAGAAAGGGCCCACCATTGTAAAGCACTGGAGGAAGAGGACTCCAGACAGAGCGAGCAACAAATACAATGGTCAGACAGGCCTATGGGTGGTGCAAGTGGTTAAGGCTGTGTTCTTGGCTGATAACAGAAAGGTTGGTGGCTTGAGTCTACCCAGAGGCACCTTGGAAGAGAGGCCGAGTGACCTACTTCTGAAAGATGATAGCCACTGAAAACCCTATGGAGCACAATGGTCAGTTAGGAGGCAGGAATGAGCTGGGCAGTGAGCATAGTGAATGCATGCAGTAAGCTAGTGAGGGAGGTGACACGAGTTGAGGCTGGCAAGGGAGGCAGCTGCCAGATTATGCTAGACTTTAAGGATTATTCCAGTGCTGCATGAGCAATAAACTTCAGAACTCAGATCTCCTGATTTATAGCTCAGGGTCCTTTTGTTCTCCTCCTTGTACTTATAAAAGAATGTTTGTAGGCTTTATTAGTAATGGCCTCAAACTGGAAACAACACAAATGTTCATCAACAGGAAAATGGATAAATGATGGTATATTGATACAATGAAATTCTATAAAGCAATAAAAAAGAACAAACTACATATACACACAACAACAGTGATGAATTTCATAGGAGCCAGTTTAGAAGACCTCCCACTGGTCAAGTTTTCACAACTTAAGCATTAGTGAAAATAATAATAATTATCAATTATAATTAATATGAGTAATAACAGAATCATTCTAGCTTCCCCACTCGTCTGTCGGTTTCTCTTACTGTGGGGGCTTGCGTGTTACTATGATGCTGGAAGCTAAACCACCAATATTTAAATAACAGCAGGGTCACCCATGGTGGACAGGTTTCAACTGAGCTTCCTGACTAAGACAGACTAGGAAGAGGGACTTGGCAGTCTACTTCTGAAAAGAATTAGTCAGTGAAATCCTTATGAATAGTAGCAGCACATTGTCTGATACAGTGCTGGAAGATGAGCCCCTCAGGTTGGAAGGCAGTCAAAAGATGACTGGGGAAGAGCTGCCTCCTCAAAGTAGAGTCAACCTTTCATGACCTTCATGACCTTCATCTGCTGATGTGGCATGACTCAAAATGAGAAGAAACAGCTAGAAACATCCATTAATAATCGGAACGTGGAATACACAAAGTATAAAAACCGAACCCATTGCCATCGAGTCGATTCTGACTCATAGTGGCCCTATAGGGAAGAGTAGAACTAACTGCCCCATAGGGTTTCCAAGGATCGGCTGGTGGATTTGAACTCCCAACCTTTAGATTAGCAGCCATAACTCTTAATCACTGCACCACCAGGCCTCTGGTATGACTCTAGGAAAATTGGAGATCATAAAAAATGAAATGGAACACATAAACATCGATATCCTAGGCATTAGGGAGCTGAAATGGACTGGTAGTGGCCATTTGAATTGGACAATCATATAGTCTATTATGCTGGGAATGACAAATTGAAGAGGAATGGTGTTGCATTTAATCAGCAAAAAAAAACATTTCAAGATCTCTCCTGAGGTACAATGGTGTGAGTGATAGGATACTCTCCCATATGCTTACAAGGAAGACCAGTTAATATGACTATTATTCAAATTTATGCACCAACCACTAAGGCCAAAGATGAAGAAAGTGAAGATTTTAACCAACTTCTGCAGTCTGAAACTGATCGAACATGCAATCAGGATGCATTGATAATTACTAGTGATTGGAATGAGAAAGTTGGAAACAAAGAAGGACAAGTAGTTGGAAAATATGGCCTTGGTGATAGAAACGATGCCAGAGATAGCAGAACAGAATTTTGCAAGACCAATGACTTCTTTGTTGCAAATACCTTTCTCCAACAACATAAACGGCAGCTATACACATGGACTTCGCTGGATGGAATACACAGGAATCAAATCGACTATATCTGTGGGAAGAGATGATGGAAAAGCTCAATATTATCAGTCAGAGCCAGGCCAGGGGCTGACTGTGGGACAGACCATCAATTGTTCATATGCATGTTCAAGTCTAAGCTGAAGAAAGTTAGAACAAGTCCACCAGAGCCAAAGTATGACCTTGAGTATATCCCATCTGAATTTAGAGATCATCTCAAGAATAGATTTGACACGTTGAACACTAATGACCAAAGACCAGATGAGTTGTGGAATGACATGAAGAAAGCAAGAGATCATTAAACAGACAGGAAGGAAAGAAAAGACCAAAATGGATGCCAGAAGAGGCTCTGAAAGTTGTTCTTGAACATCGAGTAGCTAAAGCAAACAGAAGAAATAATGAAGTAAAAGAGCTGAACAGAAGATTTCAAAGGGCGGCTCGAGAAGACAAAACATTATAATGACATGTGCAAAGACCTGGAGTTAGAAAACCAATAGAGAAGAACACGCATGGCATTTCTCAAGCTGAAAGAACTGAAGGAAAAATTCAAGCCTCGAAGGACCCTATGGGTGAAATACTGAACGGCTCAGGAAGCAACAAAAGAAGATGGAAGGAGTACACAGAGTCACTGTACCAAAAAGAATTGGTCAACATTCAACCCATTTCAGGAGGTAGCATATAATCAAGAACTGATGGTACTGAAGGAACAAGTCCAACCTGCACTGAACAAACTGGCAAAAAAACAAGGCTCCAGGAATTGACAGAATACCAAATGAGATGTTTCAACAAATGGATTCAGCCCTTCCAAGAAATTTGGAAGAGAGCTGCCTGGCCAACCAACTGGAAGAGATCCATATTTATGCCTATTCCAAAGAAAGGTAATCCTATCAAACAATATCATTAATATCACACACAAGTAAAATTTTGCTAAAGATCATTCAAAAGTGGTTATAGCAATACATCAACAGGGAACTGCCAGAAATTCAAGTCAGATTCAGAAGAGGATGTGGAACCAGAGACATCATTGCTGATTTCAGATGGATCTTGGCTGAAAGCAGAGAATACCAGAAAGATATTTACCTGTGTTTTATTGACTATGCAATGGCATTTGACTGTGTTGATCATAACAAATTATGGATAACATTGCAAAGAATGGGAATTCCAGAACACTTAGTTGTGCTCATGAGGAACCTGTACATAGATCAAGAGGCAGTTGTTCGAACACAACAAGGGGATACTGCGTAGTTTAAAGTCAGGAAAGGTGTGCGTCAGGGTTGTAGCCTTTTGCCATGTTTATTCAGTCTGTATGCTGAGCAAATAGAAGAAGCTGGACTATATGAAGAAGAAAGGGGCATCAGGACTGGAGGAAGATTCCTTAACAATCTGTGTTATGCAGATGACACAACCTCACTTGCTGAAAGTGAAGAGGACTTGAAGCACTTACTGATGAAGATCAAAGACCTCAGCCTTCAGTATGGATTACACCTCAACATACAACAAAAATCTTCACAACTGGACCAATTAGCAACATCATGATAAATGGAGAAAAGATTGAAGGTGTCAAGGATTTAATTTTACTTGGATCCACAATCAACGCCCATGGAAGCAGCAGTCAAGAAATGAAACAACGCATTGCTTTGGGCAAATCTGCTTAAAAGACCTCTTTAAAGTGTTAAAAAGCAAAGATGTCACTTTGAGGACTAAGGTGGGCCTGATCAAGTCACGGTGTTTTCAATTGCCTCATATGCATGCAAAAGCTGGACAGTGAATAAGGAAGACTGAAGAGTAGACGCTTTTGAGTCATGGTGTTGGCGAAGAATATTGAATATACCATGGACTGCCAAAAGAACAAACGAATCTGTCTTGGAAGAAGAGCAGCCAGAATGCTCCTTAGAAGTGAGGATGATGAGACCTTGTCTCACATACTTTGGACGTGTTATCAGGAGGGACCAGTCCCTGGAGAAGGACATCATGCTTGTTAAAGTAGAGGGTCAGTGGAAGAGAGAAAGACCCTCAACAAGATGGACTGACCCAGTGGCTGCAACAACGGGCTCAAGCATAACAACAATTGTGAGGATGGCACAGGACCAGGCAGTATTTTGTTCTGTTGTACATAGGGTAGCTATGAGTGGAAACAGATTAGACATCACCTAACAACAACATCCTAGCTCTGACAGTATCTCATAAAGGTAACATTTACCTTCTGGACCACCACTACCTCTTCTCATGGAAGACAATATGATTGTTAAAGTCCATATAATGTTCTGATTCCTGTTCTATTTTGTTATGCTTTATTTTATGCTATTCTTTTCAATCTGACACACAAATATGGGCAACAAAGAATTAGATAATATAAATGGACAAGCATATTTATAACACCTCTTCACAGATTCATAGATGTTGAGAAATAGAAGGCTTTCATCTAATGCCCTCATTTAACAGACAGAGAAATTGTGCCTTGGAAGATTAAGTGACTAGCCTGAAAACACACACATCATTCCTTACTGGAATAACTTCAAATAGGGCAGAAGTCCTTAAGTTAGATCCATGGATACAGGGGCCTCCATGGGTGAATGCAGGAGGTCTGTATACCTCCTGAGAGTTATAAAAGATTGGTGTGAATTGAATGTGCATGCCTTGGGTGGTGAAAATAGTTAAGTGCTAGACTATTAACTGAAATGTTGGCAGTTCAAACTCATCCAGAGGCACCTTGGAAGACAGGCCTGGCAATCTGCTTCAGGAAGGTCACAGCCTTGAAAACCCTGTGGAGCGGGTCTACTCTGCACACACGAGGTGACCATGAGTCAGAATCGACTTGACAGCAACTAACAACAACATACACATTTTAATTTTTTCTGTTGGAAAGAGTCCCTAGCTTTCATTAAATACTCAAAGGCATCTATTTTTGTTCAGATAAGTCCTCACCTTCCAGCACAATGCCTGGCATATGAGAGATACTCAGTAAACATCAGCTGGTTTAAGTTTGTTCTTAACCAAAAAAAGTGAATAACCACTGAAATAGAGTAAAACAGTATCAGTCATTCTCTGGAAAATACTCCTCACTACTTCCTGCCCCCATAATGCTCTGCTTTTATGTATACTTTCATCATCATCTTCTTCTTCCAAGTCCTGAATGAATTATATAATGCTGTGCTTGTCTACTAAACCAATTAAAAAAGATTTTATCTCCTTTAGAAATCAACCCATCTCTCTTATTTAATGTTATCATTCTATTTAATTGACAAGCGTTTTCTGACAGCTAACAAATGATGTATTAATTAATTTAAGAAATGACTGTTTTCTCTGTATTACAGTGATTCTAACTTTTAAATGCTTGTAATTTTCTTTAGTTTAATCAAGAGAGGTATAACAAATCTAATTAAATCTAAGTTACCTTCACTGCTGGTCAGAGTACCAGGAAAAATCCATAGTGCATCCAGATCATGTGCTGGAAAGATCATTAAAATGGTGACTTTGCAAAAGCATACAAAGAAAATGCAAAACAAAAGGAGAACAGAAGTTGCACTTTTAGTATAAGACAAGGTAAATTTCAAGACGAAAAGCCTTAAGTGAGACAAAAAGGGCACAATCTATGTGAAAGATCTAACAGTTATTAATACCTATAAAACAATTAACATCTATATAACATTAAGAACAATATTTTTAAATTCTATTAAGGAATACACTAGAAGAAGTAGACAGAAATACATTAGTAGAAAGAGATTTTAATTGCCCTCTCTCAGTCAATAACAGATCATGGCCAAAAATAACTGAGAAAACAAAAGATCTAAAAAACATAGTAGGAGGTCAGGATAAGATGGAATCCTATAACCTAAAAACAAAGAATACAAATTCTTTTAAAGTACCCATATTGTTGTTGTTATTAGGTGCCGTGGAGTCGACTCTGACTCATAGCCACCCTGTGTATAACAGAACAAAACACTGCCCGGTCCTGCACCACCCTTGCAATCATTGCTATGTTTGAGCCCATTGTTATAGCCCTGTGTCAATCCATCTCATTGAGGGTTTTCCTATTTTTTGCTGACCCTCTACCAAGCATGATGTCCTTCTCCAGGTACTGGTCCCCCCATAACATATCCAAACTACATGGGACAAAATTGTGCCATCCTCACTTCTAAGCAGCGTTCTGGCTGTACTTCTTCCAAGAAAGATTTGTTCTTTCTCTGGCAGTTCATGGTATATTCAATATTCTTCGCCAACACTGTAATTCAAAGCTTCAATTCTTCTTTGGTCTTCCTTATTCATTGTCTAGCTTTCGCACACATATGACGCAATTGAAAATACCATACCTTGAGTCAGGTGCACCTTAGCCTTCAAGGTGACATCTTTGCTTTTTAACACTTTAAAGAGGTCTTTTGCAGCAGATTTGCCCAATGCCATATGTTGTTTGATTTCTTGACTGCTGCTTCCATAGATGTTGATTGTGGATCCAAGTAAAATGAAATCCTTGACAACTTTTTTTTCTCCGTTTATCATGATGTTGCTTATTGGTTCAATTGTGAGGATTTTTGTTTTCTTTATGTTGAGGTGTAATCCATACAGAAGGCTGTGGTCTTTGATCTTCATCAGTAAGTGCTTCAAGTCCTCTTCACTTTCAGAAAGCAACCTGTATATCGCAGGTTGTTAATAAGTCTTCCTCCAATCCTGATGCTGCGTTCTTCCTAATATAGTCCAGCTTCTTGGATTATTTGCTCAGCATAC
>NW_004444037.1:4423808-4425880 GCF_000243295.1 Trichechus manatus latirostris | reverse complement strand
ATTGTTGGATAATGTCCACATTCCGTTGGATCACCTTTTCTTTGGAATGGACAAAGATATGGACCTCTTCCAGTCGGTTGGCTAGGTGGCTGTCTTCCAAATTTCTTAGCAGAGAGGAGTGAGCACTTCCAGTATTGCATCCATTTGTTGAAACATCTCAATTCATATTCTGTAACTCCTGAAACCTTGTTTTTCACCAATGCCTCCAGTGCAGCTTGGACTTCTTCCTTCAATATTATTGGTGCTTGACCATATGCTACCTCCTAAAATGTTTAAATGTTGGCAAATTCTTTTTGGTACAGTGACTCTCTTCTTTTGATGCTTCCTGCATCGTTAAACGTTTTGCCCATAGAATCCTTCATTACTGAAACTCGAGGCTTGAAATTTTTCTACAGTTCTCTCAGCTTGAGAAATGCCAAGAAAAGAAAAGTTAAAGAATTTCCTAAAAGTAGATTCCCCAGTAAATATCTTATTGACAATTCAACACATGCCAAATAAAAAGAAAAATACATATATATTTATAAATGTAGACCATCTCTGGAAGGATTTACCATTTTGCAGAAGGGAATTAGATGGCTGGGGGATGCCAGTGGAAGGAAGACTAACTGTTCACTGACTACCCATCTGCAGCACGGTTGCATTATGACTTTCCTGGGCTCATGGTACTGTTTTTAAGGAGCCCTGCTGGTACAGTAGTTAAGCATTTGGCTGCTAATCGAAAAGCTGGCAGTTCGAACCCACCAGCTGCTCCATGAGAGAAAGATGTGGCAGTCTGCTTCCATAAAGATTTCAGCCTTGGAAACCCTATGGGGCATTTCTACTCTGTCTCATAGGATCTCTATTAGTCAGAATCAAAGGCAACAAGTAGGTGCTTTTCTTGGATTCTGACAGTGATCACTACCAGTTGCCATTGAGTTGATTCCAACTCATGGGTGGTACAAACTGCTAACATGCTTAGCGGCTTAACAAAAGATTGAAGTTCCAGTCTACCCAGAGGAGCCTTGGAAGAAAGGCTGGTGGTCTGCTTCTGAAAATTAATCGCTGAAAACCCTGTAGTCCTACTCTGATGCATATGGGGTCACCATGAGTTGGAGTTAACTCAGTGGCAACTGGTTAGGTGCTTTTGCCTTTGTAGGCCCCTTCCTCCATAATCATACTTTACAATAGTGTAGGTATAAACATGAATATAAACCAAGCTGAATTATGCTCATTTCTTTCTTCTTATCTTAAAAGAAATTCAAATATTTTTTGGCTGTCTAAAACAGCAACCATTGTGAGGATGGCACAGGACAAGGCAGTGTTTTGTTCTGTTGTGCATAGGGTTGCTATGAGTCAGAACTGACTCAACGGCATTTAACAACAACAACAAGAAAAGTATCTTGGGCTCTAGGCACTGTGTCTAGAGTACCTAATGGGTAAGTCAACCTTGATCTGTTAAGGTGGTAACACATAGTAATTAAGAATTTGAACCATATAGCTAAAGTGCCTGGATTAAAATGCTAGCTCTGCCACTGAATAGCTACATAACCTTGGATAAGTTATTAACAACTCTATGCCTTGTTTTTCTCATCTAAACTGGATTAAAACAATATCTCTCCCATAGGTTTGTTGAGACTAATTGAGTTAATATTATATAAAGTTCTTAGAAAAGTGTCTGGCACATGATATAGATGTAGATGTAAGAAAAATTCAGTTGGCATCCAGTCAATTTCGATTCATGGCAACCCCATGTGTGTCAGAATAGAACTGTGCTCCACTGGGTCTTCAATGGGTGATTTTTCAGAAATAGATTTCCAGGTTTTTCTTCCAAGGTGCTTCTGGATGGGCTCAAACTTCCAACCTTTTGGTTAGCAGCCAAGCACATTGACCCTTTGCACCATGAAGGGACTCTAGATGTAGATGTGTTGTTGTTGTTGTTAGGTGATGTCCATTTGGTTCCAACTCATAGCAACCCTATGTACAAAGGAACGAAACACTACCTGGTCCTGTGCCATCCTCACAATCATTACTATGTTTGAGCCTATTGTTGCAGCCACTGTGTCAGTCCATCTTGTTGAGTGTCTTCCTCTTTT
>NW_004444037.1:4419378-4422817 GCF_000243295.1 Trichechus manatus latirostris | reverse complement strand
AAATCCATCTGACCTCAGCAATGATATCCCTCATTCCACATCCTCTTCTGAATCCAGCTTGAATTTCTGGCAGTTCCCTGTCAATGTACTGCTGCAACTGTTTTTGAATATCTTCAGCAAAATTTTACTTGCGTGTGATATTAATGATATTGTTCAATAATTTCCACATTCTGTCTGATTGCCATTCTTTGGAATGGAAACAAGATTGGCCATGAGTTAATAATTGTTTAAACCAGGTAGAGGGAACATGGATTAATTATACTACTTTCTTATATGTCTGAAATTTCCCATATAAGGGTTTTAGAAAACAAATATTAACTGAGGGGCCTATAAGAGTTTCTTCAGTTCACATCCCTGTTTTCCTACAGGAGGCCCCTTCCCTGCACCATGGACATGAGTACGGCACCATAATGAGCAGAGGAAGAATTGGGACAGCCCTGCGAGAACTGGACTTGTTCCCTGGGAAAGTTCCTTCTAAGGATAGGTGAACAGGCACCGGCGGTGTGATACGGCAGTACTCACTCCTCTCCATGATGGAGTGTGGAGTCTGAGGCTGTGAGCATGAATCAGTGTCAGGGCAGGTAGACAGCGGGGACAAAGAGGGATTACAACATAAGGAAATATCAGGCATGACCCACTGTGATCCTCTCTGCCAACTGGGATGACACCACCCCTGAGGAGAGGAGAGAGGCACTGCTGTCTTGTGACTTCAGTGTTTGGGCTCTAGAACTAAGACAGCCTAGGCTTAAATCCTAGTTCTGTTTGAGGAATTCCCTTTACCTCTCTAAGATTCAGCTTCCCATCTGTAAAATAGGAAACACAACAATAACAACAATGACGATCTAATGTGTGATGGAAGAACTGAAGAAAATTCAAGTGAAGAGTTTATGTCCAGAACATGGAAGATGCTCAGTAATTGTTATCTAAAGAAAAGCAAAGCCAGTAGAGCAGTCTTCAAAAGATAACTTCAAAAGTACAAGCACTGACTAAATAACAAGGTAATTACCAGAATTAATGAGATTTTTTTTCCCCTCAAAGTATAGAAAGTTTTGTATGTTTGGAAAGTCAGTGAAATACCTCAGGCCCAAGACATATGGTCTCATAAGCAGAGAACAGGAGCACCATCTAGTAGATGCTCAATAAATATTGGAGAAATCAATGAAAGAAAAAGAAGTAGCTAACGCTGCTGGGTAGCACAGTGGTTAAGCACTCGGCTGCTAAATGAAACATCGGCCATTCGAACCCATGCATCGCACAGGAGAAAGATGTGGCAATCTGCTCTGTAAAGTTTTCAGCTTTGGAAACTCTATGGGGTAGTTCTACTCTGTCCTATAGGGTCACTGTGGGTTGGAATCGACTCAATGGCACACAACAACCACCACAACAACAATGCTGCTAGGAGAACAGAAACCCTCTTTGATCAGGGAATCACCAATCTGAAGAACAGCCAACAGGACATTCATCAATGGAGGAAGATATAATGGTTAGATCCTCTCCTGAAAGGGCATGTGTTTTCGTGAGTCCTTAAGGAATGGCACCAAACTGACAATTATCAGCATAGATATCAAATAAAGCTGTCCATTTGTAGTTAGTGGTTATTCAGCATTTCTTTCTGGTAATTTGTTACAAGGACTTGCAAATGTGGAAGCATCTCAGACATCCAGGGATGGAACCTCAAGCAGAGGAAGTACAATACTCTGTAAGAGGTGGGTCAGACCTTCTGTGCCACAGATACATATATAGATATATACATATGATAATGAATTACACTGAAACACACACACACACACACACACACACACACACACACACGGATGTTATTTGCAAATAATTTACATGTCTCAGAAGTATTTATAAATAGTATTCACTTTGTCAATGGAGATAAAAAGTTCTCCTCACAAAAAATTGGATCTTAGTCATGATTTTGTCCCAATCCCAAAGAGTAACTGCTTAACAAATGATTGTGGATTTAAACTAAGTATAATCTAGAGCAGGTAAGTATAATCAAGGAAAATTCTACAAAGTCTTGCTATTCATCTTGTCTAGCTTGCCAGACTACCCTATATTACAAAGAAAGAGTGGATTTCTCACAATCCTAAAAACTTCCTGAAATAGTAACTATCAAGTTGACATGTAGGTACCATTTAAGATAAATAAATGAACACAGGAATCCAGGGTGCTTCCCTGGTGAGTGCCAGGAAGAGAGGGATCTTCCTATCCCTTTACTATTACCCCCTGGAACAAAGATCCTCAATGTTTTATTTTATTTATTTATTTATTTTAAGATCCTCAATATTTTAGAAAGATCTTCACTGGGATGTCAAATTTAAGCCATTTAATCTTACCTGGAGCTGAGGTTCCTTTGTGTTGAGGGTTGTCTTCATAGCAGCTGAGAATGAAGTCTTGAGAGAAACTGTGGATTCTTGAAGAAAGGCAGATATTTTGTTGTTACAGATATTATTTTAAATTTACTCATTAAATAAATTCATTAAGTAAGTTATGATCCATTCATTAGATGGAATACTAGGCACTTTCTAAAATGGGCTTGTGCAAGCATATTTAATGAAAAAGGAAATGTTTGTTTTAATTTTCTTTCTTTTTTATGGTATATCAAAAACCAAACCAAACCAAACCCACTGCCACCAAGTCGATTCTGGCTCATAGAAACCCTATAAGGACAGAGTAGAACTGCCCCATAAGATTTCCATGGAGGAGCTGGCAGATTTGAACTGCCAACCTTTTGGTTAACAGCTGAGCTCTTTTTTATGGTATATTGAAAAATATTTCATATAACTAATAAAAACAAATATAATCAGGCTGACGCAGACCCAGAATTGGTGAAATGTAACTTAGAAATAAATTCCAACGTTTTATGTGGCACTATTAAACAGAAATGTTCTTACTTTCTAATCTTCTTCCAGTTACATCACGAGTTCCTCTTGGTGGAAGAATAGTGTAGAAATTTCTCAGGGCAGAAAAACCTGTCTTCATTGCACAGGAACATACAGATACTTCCTCACAGGTCATCTGAGCAATTACCAGACAATGACCCTGAAAAAATGTAGTGAATAACTGAGTACCAAAAAAATTTGGAGTTTTTAAATACCATTATGTTCTATATTGACATATAAAGATTATTTAATTTACAAGTTCAAACAGGAGTTGAAATCATTCTTGATATTAGCCATACTGCTAATGTACATCTAACGTTGATGGTAACCCCCTAACTCTAGAGTTGATCACAAATATTAAGATTATAGAGGATATAATCATTTGTTGTAGCTCCCTAATGCTTTTATTGTGTACTTACAGATCTGATGAATACAAGGAAATGAGAGTTTAAGTTATCTGTGATAATGGTTGTCCTAGCCCTGAAATAAAAGGGAGGAGGAAGAATTCAGAGCGCATGGAGAAAATTCATTTATTCATACAAAACATA
>NW_004444037.1:4415451-4418206 GCF_000243295.1 Trichechus manatus latirostris | reverse complement strand
TGAGCTAATTTCTATATAAGTGTCATGGAAAATAATTTAGGGTTCTTTTCCTAACAACAACAACACTTTATATTCTAATTGTGCTATTAATTTATTTTCAAACATCAGTGTGAGGTACTATGTGTTAAACACTAAGGGGTTATGAAGATGAATAACCAACCCAGTTCATGAGAGGCCTACCAGCTACTAAGAGGGAGAGGTCAATATACAGGCAACTTTGACCAAAGCAGGGAATAGCAGTGGCAGCACAGGCACAAGTACCAAGAGAGCACTTACTCCATGCCAGCTACCATCATGTACTCTCAAGGTTCTGAGGTACAGCATGCTTGATGTCAATGGATCCTTGCAACAGAACCTGCTATCAAGTTCCCTTAATGAAACCAAGCCCAGATCTTCCTAGGCAGAAGAGGTGGAGGAGGGTGGCCAGCACTGACAGAACAGCAGTGGCAATGAGAGGGGTCCCAAGGGAAAGATGAATTTCTAGAAAGAGGAGGCAGAGCTCTGAGGTCCAGCCACTCCCACCCACATGAAGAACTTCTTTCAGTACCTTGGAGGGTCTAGTTCTGATTTTTTTAAGGGGCTGGCAGATTTCCTTAGATTCTTACACAGGTTTTCAGAGATAGGAGGGAGGCTGACAAAGGGTTATTGTCCCATCCTACCACGTTCAAAGACTTTTGAATATTTTTTATCTTTGTGGTCTAATCCAGTAATAATAAATACTGGTAATTCCTAGTCAAGCTGGAGGAAAGACAGTGCCTTGGTAGGGCAATAAGGAGACAGCTGTGGACAGCCAGGGTCTTTAGCCATTTCTCAAGTCACACTTGGCACTGGAGTCTGATTATACCAAGAAGATAGGTCACAAAACTGATCCTTCTTAAATTTTCACTTCTATTGCACTGTTGTTATTAGCTGCCATTGAGTTGGCCCCCAACTCATGATGACCCCATGCACAGCAGAATGAAAACACTGCCTAGTCCTGTGCCACCCCCATGACTGGACCATTGTAAGCCATAGGATTTTCATTGGCTGATTTTGGGAAGGGCTTTTTCACGCTGTCTCGGTTACGGTAATAATTTTCCTTGTCTCCAATAAATCTGATGACAATGCATCCTTTCTTAGGGAAGTCACTGGAATAATCCTAAACACAATTACATCATGTCATTTCTAGAGGTAACAGCAGTTTTCGTCTAATGTCCACAAGGCTGAATCTAAAGCATTGAAAGTCTTCCATCTAATGCCTTTCTCCTGAGTTAATTTTTTCATTCTTCTCTATTACACACTGTCATGGATTGAACTGTGTCCCCCAAAAATATGTGTGTCAACTTAGCTAGTCCATGATTCTTAGTATTGTGTGATTGTCTACCATTTTGTCACCTGATATGATTTTCCTATGTGTTGTAAATCCTACCTCTGTGATGTTAATGAGGTGGGATTAAAGGCAGTTATGTTAATGAAGTAGGACTCAATCTACAAGATGAGGTTGAGTCTTAAGTCAATCTCTTTAGAGATATAAAAGAGAGAAGCTAGCAGAGAGACATGGGGGCTTCACACCACCAAGAAACAAGAGCCAGAAAAACAGCGCATCCTTTGGATCCCAGGTCCCTGTGTTGAGAAGCTCCTTGATGGAGAAGATTGATGACAAGGACCTTCCCCCAGAGCCAACACAGAGAGAACACCTTCCTCTGGAGCTGGCACCCTGAATTTGGACTTCTAGCCTCCTAGACTGTGAAAGAATAAATTTCTCTTTGTTAAAGCCACCCACTTGTGGTATTCCTGTTATAACAGCACTAGACAACTAAGACACACACACTCTCTGCTCCAACCCAGAAGCACGATTTAGGGTCCTCTGTCGAAGCTTGCTGTTACACTATCTGTGTTATTTACTTCTCTAGACTCTCCATCAACCAAAGTCACTCAAAAAATTGACTTTTAAGTTATTTTTCTAGGAAACATCCCATGAATAACCCTAACTTAACTATTCACATCCCAAATGCAATATTTCTTTAACTAACTTGTATTAATATTGATTTGCCTGCTAATTTGCCTGTTTTGATTTATCCTACTCTACTTGTTTTATTTTGTAGTTTCACATGTTACATTCTAACTTCCCAAGGAGCTTTCAGTCTTCTTGAAAACAGAAACCATGTCCTCCATTCTTTTTTTTGCACTTTCTTCCATCCCATCTTCCCAGCCCCCAAATCAGTGTGTTTTGAGTTATGAATTTCTGCCCATTAGTGGATTATAAAATTAACTTAGTAAATCTCCTTCCAAATTTTTTTTAATGAAATAAAATAGAATAAAACATAAGAGAACTGAAAATAGAGTGCATCACTCACAGTAGAGACAAATATCTTTCTTAAACTCTGACACAGTAAGGGCTGTCATCTAGGTGTATATTAGACCATGATATACATTTCTTACTGTTTGAGTCATGGTCAGAAAAGTTTGAGAAACATGGCCAGGGATTTACTAAATATTTGCTCTAAGCAAGAAAGTTACCTTTTGCAAATTTATTTGGATCCCCCTAGCAACTGCTCCCAGATTCCTGGCTTGATTATTTTAGTTTGTGTCTTTTATGTCACTCCTGTTGACTCCAAGCAGCACCTAAGGACTTTCCAGATTAGACTCTGCCTGCCCCTTGGATCAAGGAGTCCTGGTGGTGCAGTGGTTAAAGTGCTTGGCTGCTAACTGAAAGGTCAGCAGTTCAAACCCACCAGTCACTCCTCAGAAGAAAGTTGTTGCAGCCTGATTCTGT
>NW_004444037.1:4410680-4414925 GCF_000243295.1 Trichechus manatus latirostris | reverse complement strand
AGGAAAGCTGGTAATAGGGAACCCAAGGTTGAGAAGGGACAGCATTGACATGTCGTGGGGTTGTTAACCATTGTCATAAAACAATATGTGTACTAAGAGTTTAATGAGAAACTATTTGTTCTGTAAACCTTCATCTAAAGTACAATAAAAGAAGTAAAAAGATTTATAGCCTTGGAAACCCTATGGGGCAGTTCTACTCTGTCCTATAGGGTCGCTATGAGTCAGAATCTACTCAGCAGCAATGGGTTTTGGCCCCTTAGATCTCAGGTGACTGTATCAATGGGCATTCTGCTAGCCACACTGATCCTGAATAGCCTTGGTTGTTGATGCCTTTCTGCCCCAAGTTGCACCAGGTGCAACCTTGCCCCAAGAAAAAGCCCAGAGTTGACATCAATACTCCTGACATACATAAATGCTTACACCTGGTTCTTTTTGTGAGCAGGGTCCAACATCCTTTTTCTGTGTTAGTCAGTCCATGCTAACTGACTTTATGGGGAAAAAAAAGACTCAGGAAATTAACATTTCTTGGCGCTTCCTGGGAGTAAAACTCTAATTCATGAAGGAGCACTTAAACTTGTGATCTTGAATTAGAACTTAGTTCCATTTTGAAAATAGACCAGCAAAAATTAAGCATTTAAAAAAAAAAAAGTCCTGTGAGAAAAAATTCTAATTACTACTTATTACCTGAGATGATAGTTGTTAACAATAAAAATACTATTCAAAATGAACACTATTAGAATGAAAATTATACTGCAATTTAAAGTTTTTCTTATCCTTGCTTTGTACAGAAAGATAGAAATTGAAAATTAGAGTAAATGTACCTATAATTTTTTTAAACTTTCTTAATACAAATACTTTGCTTTAAAATGGTCCAGAAGAGGCTAGTCTCTATAATTATTTGGTCAAATATAGAAATTAGGTGGTGATTTGGGGAAATCAGAAGCTTTTTACATTGTTGTAGTAGTAATCCACATTTCCACACATTTCCATAGTCATAATATTGCATCCATAGTTTGCCCTGGAGCCATAAATGACTATGTGGTGCCATCAGTTGCTCTCACAACGCTTGGATGATCATTTCCTTATCTCATTTGCTGTCATTTAGGTAATGTAGACAAAACAACATACAAATGAAGTTTACAGAGGCAGCTATAGCTTGATGAAAAACTGCCAGGAATCCATTTACTAAATATTATGTATTAAGCACACACAAGCTGGAACAGAAATTCCCTGGAAAAGTTGAAGGATGCCCTGTCTCCCCAGCATACCCTGACTCCTTTGTCTCCCTTACAGTCTTGGCATAAAACCAAAGCAAACCCATTGTCGTCAAGTTGATTCTGACTCATAGCGACCATATAGTACAGAGTAGAATTGCCCCCGTAGGGTTTCCAGGGAGTGGCTGGTGGATTTGCACTGCCAACCTTTTGGTTAGCAGCCAAGCTCTTAACCACTGTGCCAGCAGGACTCCCAGTCTTGGCAGAGAAGCCCTTAAAACTTGAAGAAGGCTCAGAGAAGAGTTACCAAGATATCTATGATGTTAGGAAGAAAGTCCTTTGATGAAAAATACTAGTATAATGGAGAATTCACCAGTGCCTAATTTCTAAGGAAGAATAATAGGAAGAAGTGAGAAAATGCGTAAGTATGGGGCTGAATGATTAGCACGAACACTATGGTGATGGTTTGAATCTGGTCACTGAGTGCTTCCTAGTGTTGAACTGGTCCATAAGTCACAGTTCTGCCATGACTCAATTCTGTGTTTCAAGAGAGCAGGGACTGTCTAGCATGTTGGAAATAGCAAGTAACAGTTGGCTTCATCTTAAATTCCTATATTTATTTTCCTTTCATTCCCATTTTCTTATTTATTTTATACTTTCTTCTGTAGGTTCCTTCATGGAACAAGGAGGGTTATAAATAAATGCTACATAAAAGTTAAATGATGGTGAATAAAAGGATTATAAATAAATACTACACACAAGTACCACCACTCATCTGTCAGTTTGTTGTACTGTGGTGGCTTGTGTGTTGCTGTGATGCTGGAAGCTATGCCACCAGCATTTCAAATACCAGCAGAGTCATTCATGGTAGACAGGTTTCAGCAGAGACTAAGACAGATTAGGAAAAATGTCTGGCAATCTACATCTGAAAATTAGCCAATGAAAACACGTGGATCACATCAGAACACAGTTTGACTCACTTGCTTAGGACACGTCATTAGAGTGGTTCAATAGCTAGAGAAGAACATCATGTTTGCAAAAACAGGGGGCCAAAAAGGGAGAAACAGATGCTCTGTGAGATAGACTGGCACAACAGACACAACAGTGGGCTTGAACATGCCAGCGGTCATTAGGACGACACAGGATTAGGCAATATTTCTTTGTATTGTATATAAGGTCTCCATAAGTTGGAGTCAACTCAATGACAGCTATCTCTCTACCTACAAGTAAATTAAATGCAGTTGAATAAAAGGAAGAATGTAAATGGCGAGGGCCATAAAGGACTTACAAACAAGGTACTACGGGGTTCAAAGGCTGGAGAAAGCACGTATGGATGCAGGATTCAGAAGAGGTTTCATGGATACATAAAACAAACTCTAACAGCACTGAAAAGAGAAAGTGACAGTTTCACAATAATAGTAGGAGACTTCAACACACCACTCTTGGTAAAGGACAGAATATCTAGAAAGAAACTTAACAAAGACACAGAAGATCTAACGGCCACAATCAACTAACTTGACCTCACAGACATATATAGAACACTCTACCCAACAGCAGCAAAGTATACATTCTTTTATAACACACATGAAATATACTCCAGAATAAACCACATCTTAGGCCACAAAGCAACCCTCAACAAAATCCAAAACACTGAGATAATACAAAGAATCTTCTCTGATCACAACACAATAAAAGTAGAAATTAATAGCAGGAAGAGCAAAGAAAAAAAATCAAATACATGGGAACTGAATAACACTTTGCTTAAAAACCACAAGGTAATAGAAGAAATCAAAGATGGAATAAAAAATCCCTAGAATCAAATAAGAATGAAAACACATCATACCAAAACCTTTGGGACACAGCAAAGGCAGTGCTCAGAGGCCAATTTATAGCAATAGATACACACATCAAAAAAGAAGAAAGGGATACAATCAAAACATTAGCTATACAACTTGAACAAATAGAAGGAGAACAGCAAAAAGAGCCTGCAGCCACCAGAAGAAAGGAAACAATAAAAATCAGAACAAAATAAATGAAATATAGAACAGAAAAATAATAGAAAGAATCAACAAAAACAAAAGTTGGTTCTTTGAAAGGATCAACAAAATCAACAAACCATTGACCAAACTGACAAAAGAAAAACAGGAGAGAAAGAAAATAATCCAAATAAGAAATGAAATGGGGGACATTACAATGGACTCAACTGAAATAAAAAGGATCATAACAGAGTACTATGAAAACCTGTACTCCAACAAGTTTGAAAACCTAGAGGAAATGGACAAATATCTAGCAACACACTACCTACCTAAACTCACACACACTGAGGTAGAAAATCTGAACAGACTTATAACAAGAGAAGAAGTTGAAAAGGTAATCTAAAAAACTCCCACCAAAAAAAAGGTCCTGGTCCAGGTGGCTTCACTGGAGAATTCTACCAAACATTCAGAGAAGAGTTCACACCAGCACTACTCAAACTATTCCAGAACATAAAAAGGGAAGTGATACTTCCAAATTCATTCTATGAAGCCAGCATAACCCTGGTACCAAAATCAGTCAAAGACACTACAAAAAAAGACAATTACAGACCAATATCTCCCATGAATATAGATGCAAAAGTTCTCAACAAATTCTAGCCAATATAATTTAGCACCACATTAAAAAAAAAATACACCACAGCCAAGTGGGATTTGTACCAGGTATGCAAGGATGGTTCAACATTAGAAAATCAATCAACATTATCCACCATAAAAATGAAACAAAAGAATCACATGATCATCTCAATCAATGCAGAAAAGGCATTCGTTAAAGTCCAACACTCATTCCTGATAAAAACTCTCAATAAAATGAGAATAGAAAGGAAATTCTGCAACAAATAAATGGCATCTATACAAAACCAACAGCCAACATCATACTCAGTGGAGAGAGGCTGAAAACAAGAACAGGAACAATACATGCCCTTTATCACCGCTCCTATTTAACATTGTGCTGGAAGTCCTAGCTAGAGTAATAAGGCAAGAAAAATAAATAAAGG
>NW_004444037.1:4353785-4397787 GCF_000243295.1 Trichechus manatus latirostris | reverse complement strand
TCAAGTTTAAAGGCAAACATATTTTAAGTTGCAAAATTTGGTTTTCCTCCAGAGACTTAATCTTTCTATCCAAGGATCAGTATGTGTTTCGCCAAGGAGGAGTTTTTGTTGTTTGTTTTACACAGAAACAGCTATTCTAAAACTTCTTCTTTCATATTTTATTTGTAAATAGTGAGAGATCTTTAAGTACTTAAATGTTAGCAAATTATGAAAAAGTGCCTGCCAGCCAGAAATGGCCCATGGATCAACCTCTGATTTAAAGTAATGGAAATTTTGACTTCATTTTACTGGACAATTGGATATGAGTAAGTCAGCAATTTGGAGCTAACGTGCACCCAGATCTCTGAACAAATCGCTTTTACTGTTCCTAAGGGCCTCTATCGCCTCTCAGTCAGCAAGTCTAGGTTATACGCCTCGTGTGCCTGACAGAGTTGTGCTATGGATTCATGGAGACAGGAGATGTCCCGGCAGCAGTCTTGTCTGTGTGCCTCAAAATAATACCAGGCTCATATTTTGGCTCCAACTAGGAACAGCTGAGCAGAGTTGGGGAAAGCAGCTGTAGAGTTTATGGACTTGAGGTTTACATTACGTCTCCAAACAGACAAATTCTTATTTACATTTAAAAATATCTTAACTCAGTTTTTGGTCATCTTACTCTACCACAAAGTCTCTTCAATTATACACCTGTCTGGGGCAAGCAGAGGCGCCTTACCACTAACTGACTCAGGAAAGATGCTGACGTTACTTACGCATTTTGAAGAGAAAAATGTTAGCTTTCTTCCTCAGAGTTCTCTAGGAAACAGTGCTGGTTCTTTTTGTTTTGGGGTTTTTTTGGGGGGTGGGGGACGTGACATGGAAAAAACTCACAGAAGACACAACAGTGATGTTTTGATAACAAAGCAAAAGAAGATTTAAAGGAACTCCACTCCAAAGGAGTACTTCTTTATTATTTTCAGACTAGATCCAATAGTGTGTTTCTCGGTATCTACCACAATGCCTCTTGAAACAAAATTAATTAAACTCTCTCTTTTTTAAGTTTTAAGTTTGCAGATCAGAGCTGTTGGATTTTTGTTTAATCTCAGCCAAATTACATCAAACCCCTTCACCCTGATCTACAGTCCTTTCAAACTCTAATAAGCACACTGTGTGTTTATTTTTACATATTTGCTAGCCTTCCATAATGCTTCAACTTAGTCTCTCCCTTCATCATTAAATAATTTCAAAGATATAAATTTCTATGGAACATCAAGGCATTACTTGTAATGTAAGCAACAGGTATGGCTTTTTTTCATAACTTAGAACTTTCTGAAGTCATCAATTTGTAATTCCTATCAGGAGATTGAAGAGTCTTGCTGGTGTAGTGGTTAAGTCTCAAACCCACCAGCAGCTCCATGGGGGAAAGATGGGCAGCCTGCTTCTGTAAAGATTACAGCCTTCAAAACCCTATGGGGGTAGTTCTCCTCTGTCCTGTAGGGTGGCTATGAGTCAGAATACACTTGTTGTCAACGGATCTCGTTCTTTTTTTTAGACGGGGTGGGTATCAGGAGACAGAGCTTAACATTGTACACCGGTTGATGTTTTTTTTTTAATCTTTATTTTTTGGGAAATAAACTGCCCAACTAAATAAATTTGGTTTGGAAGGACAATAACTTGCAGGATTTTCAGTTATTTATGATTTTTTTAAATGGGATTCCTGTAGTCATTTTTTGAAAGATTACTGTGAAATGCGCTCATGTAGTGTACATGGTTCATTAGTTCATCCCACTTCGATAGGTCCTGTCTATCACACTTCCCCTTCTGGAAGCCCTGCAGCCATGTTTGTTCTATCTCCTGGCTGCAGGCGACTGGTGGAAGCCTGCCTCTAGGCCAACCAATCCAAGCCTGCACTGGGCTGATCAGATTTTTTTTTTTCTCACAGGAATTTATAATAGGGACAGAGACAGCCTAAGGCAGTAAAATATGGATGCTGCATTTTAACAGTCTGTTCAGCCAAGGGCACCACTTGGGGGTAACTGATGAATCAGGAAGCCCTGGGTGATGCAAACAGTTAACGCACTTGGCTGCTAGCAGAAAGGCTGGAGGTTCAAGTCTGCCCAGAGACACCTTAGAAGAAAGGCCTGGTGATCTACTTCTGAAAAAAATCAGCCATGGAAAATCCTATGAAGCACAGTTCTACTTGGACACACATGGAGTCGCCATGAGTCAGAGTTGACTCCATGGCTGTTGGTTTTCCAGAGCCACTGGGGCTGGGAGCGATGCCACCAGTATTTCAAATACCAGCAGTATTACCTATGCTGGGCAGGTTTCAGTGGAGCCTCCAGACTAAGACTAGGAAGAAAGACCTGGCGATCTACTTCCAAAAATTAGCCAATAAAAACCCTATGAATTGCAACAGAATATTGTCCAATATAATGTTGAAAGATGAGCCCCCTAGGTCGGAAGGTACTACACAATAGCTGTAACAATGGATTGAAACATACCAATGATCATGACCATGGTGCAAGATTGGCAACATTTCATTCTGTTATACATAAGGTCGCCATGAGTCGGCGCTGACTCAACAGCAACTGATGAATCACGCACTAGGAGGCAGAGTAAGCCAGTTCTCAGAAAGCAAGAGGCTTAAAGCTGGTGTGCAGAGCAAAGCAAGGACAAGAGGCCTTGCAACCTAGGAAGACTTTCTTCATAGATTCCAGTTCTGGTCCTTCTGAGCCCCCACTGTAGTTAAGCAGGCTAGAGTGGAGTCAGTTCCTTATATCCAAATATGCTCTAAAATAGGTTGAGGAACTTGTCCAAACTTGCAGGGGCGACTAGAGGCAACACAAGAGCTATAAGCCAAGTTTTCAGGCCAGTGCTCTTGCTAACACGCCACATTGCCTTTATTGTACTGTCACTAACACCTGCTGATCTAGGGCCTCCAATCTCTTCTTTGCAGGAAAATATGAGGCTTGGGATCCGGAATCCAAAACAGCAAAAGCAAAGATTCTGCAAAGATTTTCCTGATCCTTCCTGGAAGGGAAAGTATCACCTTTGGCAGCAAACCTCCATGCTGCAATAGCACTGTTCCCTTCAAACACTAGCACACAACTCTGACCCACCCGGCGCATCAGCGACTAATTTTTCACTTGTCCATCACTTATAATTGATGTTGCATATCACGGTATGATTAGTCTTGTGCAAGATCACTTGTGGTTGTCCTGTTTCTAAGATGCTATGAAGGCTCTGAGTTGGGTATGCCACCGTGGGAGCAACAGAACACCCCTCAGGATAGGTGAAGTGTCTGCTGAAACACTTGTTTACTTTGATTCTCCTCGCTTTGACTTCTGAATTCAGCGCACTTACAACACATATAGCTCCTCATTATATGCTCTCACTCTCCCATTGTCTGTGCTACACATTTTGAGACTTTATGGAGTGCCTTATTTACTAACTGGATAATACATCTCTGTGGCTTGTCTTTCCTTTTACAAACTTCCTACTAGCAAAAGTATCCTATAGTTCTTGCTCTCCCCTTGCTCTGAGCCTTTATTCCATGTATAAAAGTCCAGGTTGTAAGAAGTAGGCATAGCCATAAATAAGCTACCAGAATACTGCTGTAACAAGAACAAAACTAAATGAAGGGAAAAAAGAAATTGAGACTTTTTAAGCTATGTGGTCCTTAGCTGATTACTATCAGGTGATTGCTATCCTTGTGGTCCAAGTGCCCTTGATTTTAAAAATGTTTCCACTTCTCTTCTGATAACCTGTTGCCATTAAGTCAATTGCAACTCACACTGACTCTACAGGACAAAGTAGAACTTCCCCATGGGGTTTCCAAGGCTGTAATCTTTAAGGAAGCCGACTGTCACATCTTTCCCCCGTGGAGCAGCTGGTGGGTTCGAACCGCCAACCTGTTGGTTAGCAACCAAGCACTTAACCATTGTACCACCAGGGTTCCTTCTCTTCTTATAGTGTAGTTTAATGCATTAACTTATTCTTAGGTAAAATACTGTATAAAAAAACCCGTTAACATCAAGCTAATTCCGACTCATAGTGACCCTATAGGAAAGAGTAGAACTGCCCCCTCCATAGGGTTTCCAAGGAGCAGCTGGTGGATTCGAACTGTCGATCTTTTAGTTAGCAGGCAAATGCTTAACCACTGCACACAGAAGGTCTGGTATCAACTGTGCTCAATACGTGAATCATATGCAAATTAAAAACAGGAAGATGTATTTACCACACTGAATGCATTCATGTCATCAACTTTTAAAATTAACAGTCTTATAAAGAGCACACATGTGCATGCGCGCACACAGACACGCACACACACACACACACACACACACACACACAAAACTACTGGTTTCTGACAGATGATTATGCTGGCGTCACTGCAGGAATAGACAGAGCAGTAGGAGAGAACAACTCATAAGATTTATGTAACAGTTTTGGTATTGTTACACCTATATTTTTCATTCGTTCATCCATTTATTCAACAAATATTTACTGTGTTAGGCACTGTTCTAGGTATCCTAAATAAAATAAAGATCCAAAAATAATTTTGTTTTATCTCATTTAATCTACAATAGCGTAATGAGGAGTGTACTATTATGTACATTTTACAGATGAAAAAACTGAGGCTAGAAGAGGTGAATTTACTTGCCCAAATAACATAGAACTACTAAGTGATAATACTGGGATTCATATTCAGGTCTGTGTATCTTAAAGGCCCATGTACTTTTTACCACACCCTGCTGATTTCCACCATAGTAGACGTTTACAAGAGATCAGTCTGAATTTCAAATAAAAAAAATATCAAATGAGACTGTCAATGACTTTCCTTTCAAATTATAAGAATTAGGTACAGGAAATGCATACCTTAGAAAGCTGCATATTTCTTGATATTGCTCTTGTACTCTCTGTGCAAGAATACAGTAAAAATCCTAAAAAAAAAAGGTACAAAGTTGAATCTCTTTCTCTCTCTCTCTCTACATATATATGTACATATATAGAAACAATATATACGTGTGTATAGAGAGAGGGAGGGAAAGTCTACACACACACACATATAACAGCCTTGTAAAGTTACTCTAGTGGAAAACACAAATAATTTTTTAAATCATATGCATATTCCCTAGAGTAAAGATTTGATAGAAAAATAGTGCCTTTTTATTTAGTGACATACATTTCAATGGCAATAATATTTTTAAAGTATTTTTACTTTCACCTAAAAAATAAATTAAATGCATGAAGTTTCAAGATGCCTAAATTTTTAAATTATATATATTTTTTATTTTACAGACTGTGGTGGCATTATTAATTGTCCTTCAAACCAGCTATTCTATTTCATAGGTGGTAATTTTCAAAAAGTTAAGCAATGCTAAATAAAATGGAATTGGAGTGCAAATGTATAAAATGATTCAAAGAAAGGCAATGGCTGGCAATAAGCACATGAAAACATGCTTGCTCAACATCATTAACTGTCAGGAAAATGCAAATCAAAACCACAATGAGACAACTTCACACCCACTAAGATGGCTATAAAAAAAAAAAGATAATAGCAAATTGGCAAGAATATGGGGAAATTAAAACACTCTTACACTCCTGGTGGAAACGTAAAGTGATGCAGACACTTTGGAAAACTATCTGGCAGTTCCTCTAAAGGTTAAACATAGAGTTATCACATGACTCAGCAATCCCACTCCTAGGTATATACCCAAGAGAACTGAATATGTATGTCTGCACAAAAACTTGTACACGAACGTTCACAGCAGCATTATTCATAATAGCCAAAAATGGAGAAAACTCAAATGTCCATTAACTGATGAATGGATAAAAAAGTGTGGCATAGCCATACAATGGAACATTATTCATCCATAAAAGGAATGAAGTACTGATACATGCTACAAAATGGATGCGCATTGAAAACATGCTAAGTGAAAGAAGCCAGTCACAAAAGACAATCTAGTATATGATTCCATTTACGTAAAATACCCAGATAGGCAAATCTATAGAGACAGAAAGTAGATTAAAGGCATGGTGATCCACTTCTGAAAAATCAGCCATTGAAAATCCTATGGAGCACAGTTCTACTCTGATACACACGGGGTCGCCATTAGTCGGAATAGACTCAGTGGCAACTGGTAGGGCTGGTGGGGGGGGGAATGACTGCTAATGACAACAAGTTTTTGGGGTGGGGCATGATGAAAATGTTCTAAAATTGATTGCGGTGATGGTTGCACAACTCTGTGAATATACTTAAAAACCAATGAAGTGTACACTTTAGGGAAATGAAGTATATGTTACGTGAATTGTATCTCAAAAAAGCTGTTATTAAAAAAAAAAGCCAGTTTTACCACATCCCCTAAAAATAATACAAAACCAATCTAACACTAATATGAAATGTGTGCACTAAAGGTACAGAAAAATTAAAGTCAATACACTCTTGCATTTTCTACACACTGAGATGTGTATATGCCAGTAAAAGACCAAACACTGACTAAAGACAAAAGCACAAGGGGTGAAGGAAAAAAGAAACACCAATCAGTAAAAAGGCAGCTTTCTTTTCTGTTCAATCAAGGATTTTTCCTTTGCTTTTTCCTTAGAGTTTCAATCTTCGTTGCTACTAGAGGCATTTACATTGCACAACTGAGTGCTCATTCCCAAAAACATCCTAAAGATGTCTAGCTTTTAGCTCTGTATCAGTTGGGATAAAAACCCATTGCCATAGCGACCCTGCAGGACAGAGTAGAACTGCCCTGTACGGTTTCCAAGGGGTGCCTGGTGGATTTAAATTGCAGCCTTTTGGTTAGCAGCTGTAGCTCTTAACCACTACGCTACCAGGTTGATGGACAAGGCTATTCTGCAGTCTCAACCTGAAAAGTCTCGGTAGCTTAAATCAACATTTATTTCTCACTCAGGTACACATACATCGTGGGTCAGCAATGGGCTTTGCTTGGTCATTGAAGTCACCAAGGAAACTGCTGCAGAATATTTAAGTAGAACTAACTCATCTATTGTTTCTGTTCTTCCAGATCTGATAACCAGTCTGGCAGCAAAGGGTGGGAGAAAGCCAGACTAATTTTAAAGGTAAAAACATGTTCGACTTCCAAATTGCTATCATACCCACCAGCCTTATCCCGTATTCCTGCCTTTTGAGTAGGAATGGAGTAGGAGGGGCTAGAGGGGAGATGACTGACAGTCGAGGGCTATAGACAGACATAATGAGGCCCTCCAAGGGCAGGGAAGCCTGATCATCTGATCTATGGAGCTATGCTACAGCACAGCTGCATCCCTGGATAATGAGAGAAATGTTACATGATGAGAATATACAGTGCCTGCTCAGGGTGAACCTTTGTTGGATAAATGCTGATAAATAACATAATATAAAAAGTGTGCATAAGGTTCCTAGAAAATAAAACTCAGCCAGGACTTTCAGAGGTGTTAGGCCTTCTGGTCTCCACCAGAGGCCCAGGTTGGCTCACAGGTTATCCCTGACCCAGCTGTCAACCCAGCTCACTGCTTCTGCCACAATCACAGGTAAATCTTTGATTGGTCACCACAGTCACAGACCCTTCCCCTCATAAAAAACAAAAAATCAGTTGCTGTCTAGTCGACTCTGATTCATGGAGACCCCATGTGTATCAGAGTAGAACTGTGCTCCATCGGTTTTCAATGGCTGATTTTTCAGAAGTAGATCACCAGGCCTTTCTTCCAAGGTGCCTCTGGGTAGACTCACATCTTCAGTCTTCCCGTTAGAGTGGCTGAAATGTAGAGAGGAGCAGTTTGTAGACTGAGTCCCTCTGTTCCCTCCAGAGTTGCTGCTACCATCCTGGAGCTCCAGGTGCTGTACTGCAGTCCCTACAGGGTGTAGTATGAAGGCCCTCAGCGCTATTGTGAGTCCCACTGCCTAGGCAGTGTAGCACAGAGGTTAAGCACTCAGGTGCTACCATCAGTCAGACCTGGGCTCAAATCTGATGCCATCACCTGCCACTTGACTATCCTTTGACAACTCTTTGCTCCTCCATTAACTCATTTTTAAAATGAAGATGATAATAGTATCTACAGCCTCAGTTACTATTAGGGTTAAATGAGTTCAGGCAGTAAAGCATTTATTGTAACATCTCAGGTGTAAAAAGCACTCAATTATGGTAGCTATCGCTGTTATGTGAATCATGATTAAAATTATGATGTGCAGATGGTGCCTGGCTACCACCAATGATCGCCCTGACAGGGAACACATCAGAGAGTCCCTGAGAGAGAGGAGAAAAGTGGGGTGCAGAACTAAAATTCTAGTAAAAAGACCAGGCTTAATGGTCTGACTGAGACTGGAGGGACCCTGGAAGACATGGCCTCCGGACTCTCTGTTAGCCCAAAACTAAAACCATTCCTGAAGCCAACTCTTCAGACAAAGATTAGAGTGGTCTGTAAGACATAAAATGATAACTCGTAAAGACTGTACTTCTTAGCTCAAGTGGATACATGAGTCTAAATGGGCAGCTCCTGTCCGGAGGTGAGATGAGAAGGCAGAAAGGGATAGGAGCTGGTTGAATGGACACAGGAAATCCGGGGTGGAAAGGAGGAGTGTGCTGTCACAGTATGGGGAGTGCAACTAGGGTCACATAGCAGTGTGTGTATAAAGTTTTGTATGAGAAACTAACTTGCCACTGTAAACTTTCATTTAAATCACAGTAAAAAAAATTACAATGTGCTTCTCAGATGTACAGAAGTCCACACCCCACTGGGCCTGTGTCCATGGGGTACTGCTGAAAGGCCCCCCTTTATTGTACTAGAAGAGTGGTTCCTGTAGTCTCTCCCTAAGCCAGAAGAAGAAGGAAGCAGCATGCCTTCTCCCCAAGCCCCAAACCTCTCTCCTTTTCTTTTTCTCTCAGAAGCAAAGGGACAATGAGGAAAACAGTTTAGTGGTTCCTCAAAAAGTTAAACAGAACCACCACATTACCCAGCAATTTCACTCCTAGGTATATACCCAAGAGACTTGAAAGCAGTGACGCAAACAGACACATGTACACTAATGTTCATTGTGGCACTATTCACAACAGCCAAAAGGTGGAAACAACCGAAGTATCCATCAACAGATGAATGGATAAAAAAATGTGGTACTTACATACAACGGAATATTACTCAGCCATAAAGAGTGTCCTGATGCATGCCACAACATGGATCTACCTTGAAAATGTCATGCTGAGAGAAGTAAGTCAATCACAAAAGGACAAGCATTGTAGGATCTCACTCATGTGAAATAACAATAGTTGAATGTATAAAACCCAAAATTTAGCACACCAGCCCACAGGCAAGAACTAAAGGCAGGAGGGGACAGGAAAGCTGGTAATAGGGAACCCAAGGTCATGGAGTGAGAGAGTTGACATGTCATGGGGTTGTTAACCAATGTCATAAAACAATATGTGTACTAACTGTTAACGAGAAGCTAGTTAGTTCTGTAAACCTTCATCTAAAGTACAATTTAAAAAAATTAACACAAAGAGAAGAAAGTTGTTAGAATGTAGAAATAAAACGGTTGATTTTTCTAACTAAAAAAAAAAAAAAAGAAAGTTTATCGGTGGTTACCAGCTGTGGGAAGGAGGGAGGTAGGGGAAGTCATTGTTTAGGAAGCAGTGAGTCTTTGTTGTGAAGGGAAATTAGGGTGATGATTAAATAACATGATTGATGTAATTGATGTCACTAAACTGTACACCTGAAAAATGCTGAACTGACAAATGTTGTGTTATATATATTTTTTTTACAAGAATAAAAAAATAAAAGGACAATGACTTGAATTTCCCCTCCACCAGTCCCTCCCATCCTCGAAGCTGAGGCTGCAGCACCTTCTGGGCTGAACTTGCACTTTATATTTGGCCCTTCCTGCTTTGCAGAGCCTGCTCACACAGAGTCACAGAATACAAGGTGCATGCATTAGACAAACTGACCACTGAATACACCATAATGTGAAGAAAGAAAAGCAAAATTACCTTTAAAACGCTTAGGAAACTGTTGTTGTTGCTAGGTGTGTCAAGTCAATTTCGACTCATAGCGCTATGAGTTTAGGAAATTATAGCTACTAGATTCAGAAACTCACAAAAGCCAAGTTATCTCGATCGTCAAATTCTAAAGTTCCATTAAATCTCTTTTTTTTTTTTTCTTCAGAGTTTTCTGTCTACTGCTCATTTATTTCTATTGAGCAAAATGCAGAGCAAATTCATTTGTATCTTATCTTTTGGGCAGGTTTCACAGTATTAAAGGAAAACAAACGTGTCTTATTGATCAGATGGTGAATCTGAAAGGCTTTCAGATCCATCCTCAAGTCAATGAATGCTCTAAGGATATAGATCATCAAAAATAAAATAAAGGGCTAAAACAAAGGAAGTCCTCTGGAATGCAAACTTTCATGCTTAAGCTAACAGGGAATTTATAGCAGAGTGTAATGTAGTGCAAATAGCCCTAGAGTGGGAAGGGATTTCTGCATTCAAGGAAGAGAGAGAAGGCCCCATACAGCTAGAGCATTGTGGATAAGGAGGTAACCAGTATGAAATATCAGAGAATGGTGTGGTAGGTTGAATTATTAGCCCCAATCTGTCACAAATTCAGCCACTGGGTCCACACCCATTGACATGACACTTTACAGTCTTTTGCACTCCCAGAAAAGAGGGAGTATTTTCTCCACCCCTAGTCTTTGGGTTTTCTTTGGTCAATGGGATGTTAGCAAATGTGACTCAAGAATTGTGCTGAAGTGCTTAGATGTGCCCTCTTGTGTTTCTGCCATTGCCTGCTGGTGACTGGTCCCAAAAGGAGAGCCTGCAGGATGAAGTACAGCTGCCCCGTCAAGTATAGCCCAGACCAGCTAACCCCCAGCCAACTAGCACGGATGTGAGTAAAACAGTCAAAATCAGTAAAGTCTCCCTGGCTGACTACAAATTCCTGGGGGGAAAAGAAAATTTGCTTTAAGCTCGGATTTCAGGGTAGTTTGTTATGCAGTATTATCGTGGCAATAGTTAACCAATACCAATAGGTAGAGGCTGGATCTTACAGGGCTTTGCACACTAGAAAAACAGTGTTGTTTTTATTCCTAAGAATTTTTTAAAAATAGTTTAGTGACATCATTCAATTTAAAGGGAATGTTTTGTAAGGGGCAAGGGTGGAATCCAGGAGACCAATTACAAAACCATTGAAGCAATCCAGGCAAGAGAGATGGGGACTAAAGCCAGAGCACTGAAGGTGGAGAGAAATGGAGGGACTGCTGCTGAAGATGTTTTGGAAGTGGAGTACCAGGAGTTGCTGATGAATTAAATGTGGTGGGTGAGGGAAATAAAGGAATTGATGACAGCTTAGTTTTCTGACTTAAGTAGGATGATGGTGTCAATTACTGATATAAGGAAGTTCTAGAAGAGGAGTGGTTTGGGAAGAAATCAGAGTTCTGCTTTGACTGTGATAGACTTGAGGCGTCAATCAAGACAGTTGGGGTGGAGAACTTCTCTTAATGTCCTGGGATTTCAGATAATGCTTGCACTAAACATAAAAGGTCCTTAGGACCCCCACATTCTAGACAGCCACCAGTGAACCACCAGCAATTGTGGCCAGACATGTCCCCACAGGGCTTACTAAGAGGAGACAGAACTAGCCCTACCACCACCAACTCCCTTCCTCCCTCCTGCAGCCCTACCAAGAAGAGGACTACAGGAAGGGGAGAGGTTGGCCTTGCAGAGAGAGCAGTGTTGGTGATGAGAAGCTGCTCCTTCTAGGGAGGAGGTGCTTTTTCTTACTTAAAGCAAGTGATAGGATGCTCCAAGAGAGAACTCACAGAGGAACAGCATCACTTTGGGGTGCCTCTGTGAGGAGAAGAACAGCCTCTTCTTTCCTGGCTGAATGCTTGCTGTAGGTGCACCAGGACTTGCCAATGGAATGCAGTATGGTGAGCAAGTTCTTGGGACAGCTTGACATCTGCCCTTGAAATTTTGGGGTCTTTTAGAAACTGATGCCCACTTCTGGTCTAGAGATTTCTGGAGTAGCCCATGTCATAAGAGTATAAAGGGACTGTAGTGCAGAGTGCTTGGGAAGAAGGTGATGGGGACCCCACTCCATCCCAAATATCCACAGTCCTGAAAGAGATTCTTTCAGCTCCTTGTGGAGAAGCATATAGGTTAACAGAAGGAAAGGAGTCGTGAGTTGCCTAATCAGTGAGATACCCAACTATCTGAGGGGTTGTTGTGCTGTTGCTGGGTGTCACTGAGTCAATTCTGATTCATAGAGACCCCATGTGACAGCATAATACTCCCCCATAGGGTTTTCTTTACTGTAAGAACTCTCCCATAGCCTTTTCTTGACTGTAATCTTTATGGAAGCAGATCGCCAGGTCTTTCACCTGCAGAGCCACTGGGTGGGTTCAAACTGCCAACCTTTCAGGTAGCAGCCAAGCAGTTAACTGTTGTGCCACCATTGCTCCTTCAACAACGGGGTAAAGCTGAAGAAATGCACCCACACCACATCAGCAGGAGAGGCCGAATGAGGCCAGTCACTTAACAGACTCCCTTATGCCTCATCTTGGCCTTCTTCCAAGGGGGAGTGAGAGGAGGCTCTCAAACCAGACCACATCCACTCTATATTCCAAGTGCCCAGGGTTATGCTCTAGATTTCACTGGAATGAGGGGGAAGACAAAAGGGGAAAAGCCAAGCTTTAAAAATCAAGGTTTTAGATTAGGCTAGATTAAGTTTTAAACTGAGAGTGACTCGGTAATAATTGAATTGGACCAAGATAATGTTAAGGGATCCACTAACCAGCAAAAGGTGCAATCATAAGCAGATTTTTTAAAAAAGAATTTATATTTATACCTCTATAAGGTATACTAGGCCCCTGGGTGGCATGGATGGTTTGCGTTCATCTACTAACCCAGTGCCGCCATGAAAGAAAAGCCTGGCTATCTGCTTCCATAAAGATTACAGCTAAGAAAACCCTATGGAGCACAGTTCTACTCTGTAACACATGGGGTCGCCATGAGTTGGAATAGACCCAAGAGCAGCAGGTTTTATGTACTTGAGACTCCTAACCAAACCAGTTACACTTTTAGACATTCATGTGGAGAAATCCAGTGGGATATGAGTGGAGCTTAGGGAAAAGGTGAGGAACGTAGACATATATTTGGAAGTGATGGGCATAGAGATGGGACCCTGACAGCATTTAAAACCATGATACCGGATGAGCCTATCTACCATACTACACAGAGAAGAGCTCTAGAACACTCCACATTTAGAGATTAAGCAAAGGAGAAGGAGTCAGCAAGTGATAGTGAGAACTGACCAGTGAACTAAGAGAAAAACAGGACAAGGTCATGTCCCAAAAGCCAAGAGAAGAAAATGTTTTAAGAAGCAGGGAGTGGACAACTGAGGCAAAGATACTGCCACGGATCGAATTGTGTCCCCCCAAAATATCTGTCACCTTGGCTAGGTCATGATTCCCAGTATTGTATAACTGTGTACAATTTTGTAATATGATGTAATTTCCTTATGTGTTGTAAATTCAGTCAGTATAATCTAATAAAATGGATTAGCAGCAGTTATACTGATGGGGTATATAAGATTGGATAGCGTCTTAAGCCAATCTCTTTTGAGATATAAAAGATAGAAGCGAGCAGAGACACATGGGAACCTCATACCACCAAGAAAGCATTGCCGGGAGCAGAGCATATCCTTTGGACTCGCGGTTCCTGTGCTGAGATGCTCCCAGACCAAGGGAAGACTGATGCATCACAAGGACCTTCCTCCAGAGCCAACAGAGAAAGAAAGCCTTCCTCTGGAGCTGATGCCTTGAATTTGGACTTGTAACCTACTAGACTGTGAGAGAATCAATTTCTCTTTATTAAAGCCATCCATTTGTGGTATTTCTGTTAAAGCAGTACTAGGTGACTAAGACAGACAGGGAATATCAAATAAAAGAAGGACCTACAAGTGCCACTGTATTCAGCAATGCAGCAGTCACTGGTGATCTTGACAGAAACAGTCTTACAGTGGCGGTGGGAGCAAAAGCCAAATTGGAATGAACTAAGGGGAGAATGTGAGATGAGGAAGTAGAGATGGTGACTATAGACAGTTCTTTCAAGAAGTCTTGCACTTCATGAATGTTTTGATCAAAGATTCTAGAAAAGAATACTGATCAAAAGTGGGGGGGGGGGTGGAAATGTGAAACATAATTTAAAATCCTCATGGAATCCAGACCTTTTGGAGACACTGCTGCTGGATGAACCCCCAGAACTAGTGCCCTGAGATAATCTTTAAACCTTAAACCAAAAATATCTCCTGAAGTATTCTTTAAATCAAACAATAGTTTAGCTTCATTAGTAAAGAATGCCTGCCTTGAGCATCATGATCTTTTAAAGAACTGTCTATATGGGATCAAATTGACAACAGAAACTCAAAAGGTTAGATAGGAAGCTTAGGGGGCAGTGAGTTTATGTTAATGGGGGAGGAACAATTCGGAAAAGGAGGATAAGAATGGTTACACAACTTGAAGAATGTAATCAATGTCACTGACTGAACATGTAGAAATTGTTGAATTGGTGTATGTTCTCCTGTGACTATTTTCAACAACAACAAAAATAAATTAAATTATTTTAAAAAAAGAAGCCTTGCAGTTCCAAGGATTAGAGAAGCAGGGTGTTGGCTGGAGTGGGAGGTGAAGAGAAGGGGAGGTTTTGCTTGCCTGTCTGTTTAAAAACTGAAATGACTACAGCATGTTTGCATGTCTGCTGAAGGGAATGATCCCGTAGAGAGGGAGAGGCTGGCAGTGCAGAGACGACCAGCCGCAGTAGCAGCTAACTCCTATATAGCCCTTACTATGTGCCTGGCCCTGTTCTAAGCATTTTACATAAATTCACCACTCCTTTAATCTTCACAAAAACTCTGTGAGGTAGATAACATTGACACCCACATTCTGTACATGGGGAAACTGAAGCACGGAAAAGTTATGTAATTTATCTAAGCTCACATATCTGGGAAGTGGCAGAGCTGAGAGTCACACTCAGCTGTCTGTCTCCAGGGCCCAAATACATAGCCACTAAGGCAAACTACTGCAGGAGCCACATCCCCAAGAAGGGAGAAGGCATGAGACCAGGGAACAAGAGGAGAGACTGGAATTTGATGGGCTCAGGGACATTTCATTCACAGAAATAGGAGTGAAAGCAGAGACTGTGGTTACAGATGGGGACAATTCTCACCTTCCATGTGGGAGACCCAGTTTCAATTCCTGGCCAATGCACCTCATGTGCAGCCACCCTGTCTGTCAGTGGTGGCTTGCATGTTGCTATGATGCTGAACAGGTTTCAGCAGAGGAGTCTAAGAGTGACTAGGAAGAAAGGCGTGGTGGCCTACTTCCGAGAATCAAAAAATGAAAACCCTATAGATCACGATGGTCTGATCCACAACCGATCATGGGGATGGCCACTGTGCATGGGGTCACCGTGAATTGGGGCCAAGTGAATGGCAGCTAATAACAATAAATGGTTATAGATAGAGAGAAGTTGTTTGGTTCAAAGATGGAACGATGGGGCTGGGGAGGGCTCCAGCCTTACTTCATTCTTTCTATTTCTCTTAACTAAGCACTATATAAGGCAAGATCATCAGATCAAAGCAGGTGGGGGAATAGAAGTTAGGAGACAGGAAATGAAGTGAAACAGTTACTATAGGGAGTGTGAAAGCTAATACATTACCAAAAAAAAAAAAAAAAAAAAACTAAACCCATTGCTGTCAAGTCAATTCCAACTCATAACACCCTAAAGGACAGAATAGAATTGCCTCATAGGTTTCCAAAGAGCAGCTGGTGGATTCAAACTGCTGACCTTTTGGTTAGCGGCCGAACTCTTAACCACTATGCCACCAGGGTTTCCAATACATTAAGGAAATAGGAAATAAAGTAGAACTATGGTGCAGCGGTTAAGAGCTTGGCTGCTAACCAAAAGGATGGCAGTTCGAATCCACCGGCCACTCCATGGAAACCCTATGGGGCAGTTCTACTCTGTCCTATATGGTCACTATGAGTTGGAATCGACTCGACGGCAACGGGTTTGGTTTTTGGTTTCGATGGTGCAGTGAAGAGTGCCTATTTGTGATTTCTGGCCATGAATTTAGAGAGAAGTTAGCTAACATGCTTAGTGTTTTTTCTCCACATAATTCCAATGCTTAGGTTCAGGTCCAGAGTTTATACAGGTTTGACAGAGGGAGGGAAGCAAAAGGGAGGTAAAGATATTTGAAAATGCATGATTATAGTGACAGACCAAGGAATCTAAGCTGAATATGGAGGAGTAGAAAGAATAATAGTTTAAAAAAAAGAGAGAAAGATCAATGGATTAGAGGTCTAAAGGAATTTGAAGGACTGTTGGAATGGGAGGACTAGAGTAGGCAAGCAGGAAGCACAGAAGATACTGGTAGAGAGAAGAGAAGCTGAAGTAAAGATTTTGGAAGTAGTCCAGTTATTGGCAATGGAAAGGTCAAAGTTAAGACTGTGGGAGTGGCAGCTAAAGTAGAGAGAACAGACATAGGATCAAAGAGGCCAAGATGCTGGGTGCAAATCCCCAAGAATGATGAAAACTAATAGTTGACAGCAAGACAGTGAAACGGTGCTCAAGTCAGCAGTGAATGAGGATGATCCAGGGGTCCATAGATAACAGCAACAAGGACAGGTGGAGGTGTGATAAAGTCAGAAGCCATGAAATTCAAGAGAGCTGGGTGTTTAAAGGAAGAAAGAAGAGACATGGTTTGTCTTAGTTAGCTAGTGCTGCCATAACACAAATACCACAAGTGGTGGCTTTAAAGAACAGGAATTTATTGTCTCACAGTGTTAGAGGCTCAGAGTCCAAATCAGGACACTGGCTCCAGGGGAGCCCTTCCTTGCTGGTAGTCCTTGGCATTCCTTGCCTGGTAGAAGGATCTTTACATGGCATCTGTCTTTCTCTTGTGTATATGTGTGTGTGTGTGTGTGTGTGTGTGTGTATTCTGTTGTTTTTCTAAGACACCACGCAGGAGGGATTAGGTTTAGGACCCACCCTACTCTGGTATGACCTCATTAACATAAAAAAAGAAAACCCCTATTTCCAAACAGGTCATATTTATAGGTACAGGAGTTAGGACTTCAGCATAATTTTGGGGAGCACATAATTCAATTCATAACAGTCTGGAAACAGCAATGTGGTACTAGCAGGGCCTGGGGTACTTGCACTGTGAGAATTAAAACTAATAGTAATAATAATAATAGAACATCAGTAATAAACCACCTCAACTGGAGAGGGTTTCAGGGGAGGTGGTGTCCTTAGGTCCTAACTGCCTACCCAGGTTTCAATCAGGTCAAGTAGGTGGCAAGGGCATTCAGAACTGAGGTTGAGGATATGGGAGAGTTTTCTGTGTTCGACCATAAGTTTGAAAGGGCATATGGAAGAGTTTGGGAGGTGGAGGAGCAGCAAGAAATTGAGTCAGATAAGTTAAAGTAGAGAAAGGCACAAGAGGGTACTGGCAATGTGGAAGCCTCAGGGTGGGTGGCCTCCTGATGGGATGTGAGGAACAATGGATGAGTTTTGATGACCTCCAAGGGAGGATGGGCATCCAGTTCAAGCTGAAGAGTATTGGACCACTGGGCAACAGTCCTCTGCTGTTGACCTTAGCGGTGTGGAGGCATGGGTGTGAGGACCCCCTTTACCTGTCTGCCCAGAGCAGTGAAGAATTAGAAAACTAATTCATCACAGTTCTGTTTATATTGTACCATATAGAATAATCATTGTGATTAAATATATTAGTATTAGAAAGTACTGAATTGGTCTGGTTCTTGCTGTCAGTTGCAAAATTGCAAAATTTCAAGCAAGCTTTTGAAATTAACTGAACACTAATGACCTGAAGAAGTACAAACAGAATGCTCCTTAGAAGCAAGGATGGCAAGACTACGCCTCACATACTTTGGATATGTTATCAGGAGGGATCAGTCCCTGGAGAAGGATATCATGCTCGGTAAAATAGAAGGTCAGCAAAAAAGAGGAAGACCCTCAATGAGACGGACTGACACAGTGGCTGCAACAATGGACTCAAGCATAGCAATGATTGTGAGGATGGCGCAGGACCGGGCAGTGTTTCATTCTGTTATACGTAGGGTCGCTGTGAGTCAGAACCAACTCAATGGCACTTAACAATGACCTGAATGAATCCTGAACTAAAACACATAAATGATCTACTTAGATAGAACAAGCATAAACAAATCCCTTCTTAAGCGTTCTTTCCTGCTGTGAACATTGATTAGAGTCATTAGAACAGGAAGTATTCGGTATCCTCCTGAAAAATGCAATGTGACATTGGTGGGCATTTAGTTGTTACTTATGACAGATAATCTTGTGATATATTGCCCTGTTTCTAAATATAATAGTTCATAATCCAAATACTTATCAATGGATGACTAATTGATTAAATTGTAAAATATTCATACAATATGCCTGTTAAAAAATTAGGTCTATCGATATGAACCAGCAATGTATTATTAAGTGGAAAAAAGAAAGATGTAGTACACAATATACAGAACATGTATATATACATATATACACACTATACAATATACAGAATTACTATACACACACACATGCATACACACAGAGAGAAAGAGGAGAGTTTTATGTGATAATTTGTTTTTCAGTGGTTACTTCTCAACGGGAGAAATACTGAATGTTCCATTTCTCAGTTTCTGCAGTCTTTATATCTTTTTTCCACTGTTGAGTTGTAGCACAGAGGAATGAGGAATAAATAAATAAAGTTCTGTTTATCATGGCAAGCAGAGAATTTCAAAGGTCAGTCAAAGGTCTTAAAGTTCTTTGAATAAATCCTATTTGTCATTTAAGCTTGTCTGAAAACTCACTATTTCACTGACTCATGTACTGCTGTAAATCCTTACATTTCCTGTTTTTCAAGCAAAACTGCATTTGCAGCAGGGTGTCCTAACTGTGTTCAAGTTGGGCTGTGGTTTGCAGAATTGGTGACCTAGTGACCCTTGCGGAAATCAGTCAGCACAAGTTGATGATCAAGGAGGCTAATGATTTGGATGGAGTCTGTGGCTGGTGCAAACAGTTTAACAGACTGCTAACCAAAAGGCTGCAAGTTCAAGTCCACCCAGAGGAGCCGCAGAAGAAAGGCATGGTGACCTACTTCCAAAAAATCAGTCATTAAAAACCCTTTGGAGCACAGTTCTACTCTGACACACATGGAGTCGTCATGAGTCTGAGTCGACTCCACTATAACTGGTTACTGGTTAATGTTTTGGCTGAAGAAGGAGAAGTATTTTTCTATTCTGGGGCTGAGCAGAATTACCTAGTAGAGGGAAGGCGAGGAGATAAACAGGATGGAATGCAGTTTGTCCCCTTCACAGCCCAAGGCTCTGGTTTTGAATCATGATGGAGGGAAGGTTTAACCATGAAGGGCATTCTCAGGGCAGAAGGACCTTGGTGAGATGGCAAGAGCAGAAGAATCTGAGTGGACAGTTTTCTGAACACACACAGACACCACATTGGGGATGCCTGAAATAAGAAGGGTGATTCCAGGGAGGGGATAAAATGGCGGCCAAGAGCTACCAGGATTTGGGCATCAATGTGAACAGAGCTGCATTTGTACTCTAGGTCTGTGGGAGGTTACGTGAGGCTCACAGGTGCAAGGTCAAACACAGTATTAGCAGTAAGTCAGCCTGTCCAAGAACAAAGGTCTATGTCTCCTTCCCTACTTGGGGTGGGTGGGGTGGGGGTGGATGGGTGGGATTCTGTTACCTATTCCTTATTTCCATGTTTTTAGTTCCTTAGGAAACAACAGGACTGACTGGGTTTGAATTTAGGTCATAACTTCTTTATTGCTGAGGATGGCAAAAATACTTGGTTTCTCTTAAAAATCAAATTGCCACGCTAATATCACAAAAATTCATGGAATCTTCAATTTGTGTTTGAGTTCTCATCTAATTTTGTATGACACATTTCCACTTGACATTGTGATGAAAACTGTCCTTTATGGGCATTTAATCAAACTCTGATCACGTAGGGGTTCATTTTTTCAAAGAACAATCCCATGAATTCAGAATCCCTGAAATGTACTTGATTTTAAATGAAATTGCTGACGATTCCTAAATAAGAACAGGGGCGTGGAGGCTCAAAGACATTTGCCACATGCCTCCATTCAGGGACTGGGCTGTACTTTTCACAAAACTAAGTCTTTAATTTACGAATGTGCCATAGGCTCTATTGGAAAGGACATAAATAATGGAAACTGGAGCCTGGAAAATGGCAAGCTGGCTCTACTTCTTGGAGCATCATTCATTAGATCCAGCTGCAAAAGCTAGAAGTTATAAAAAATGCATGCAGGATTTCCTTTTAAGTATTAACACACCACTACTTTAAATGTTCATTCGGACGGAGAAATTCCTCTCTGCAGGTGGTTTTCACCCTGTAACCTCAGCAAGCTGCCGGGGCCTCAGGAGACTAAACAAATTGCTAACTTAAAAATTCATTATAGTATCTGCTCCCTTTCCAAGACATAAAATGCACTCTAAAATATTTGCTCTTCTGAATCCCCAGAAACGTTAATCTTCTAGGCCCCATGTGCTTCCATGACGCCATCTCTAGTCCATTATTAATATACTGGGTAGAGTTTTTAAAAACACATCACACCCAAAAGTCCTAAAATGGGAAACGAAATGTCATTAGCCGGCACATTAATTTCCCTGAAATAAGCAATATCAGTGGTGACGACAAAGGTGATATTAAGGCACTGGATTCCTGGGAAGGAAGCGTTAAACTCTATTTGTATTTACCAACAGATGGTGGCAAAGAAATGATAAGATCCGGGAGCATGAAGTCACTATTGGAAGTCCATGAACAAAAAAAATTCAATTTCATGCAGCTATGGAAGATAACATAAAATTATCAGGGCTATAATTTTAAAAATGTAAAGTTTAAACAGGCATTCTTTTCAAAATATAGAGACTGGCCATCTGCGCAAAGGGCCAGACTTAGTGCAGATAAAGCAGGTGGCTGCTTACCTAATCACATTTCAAGGACTCCCATTAAAAGAATCCCCTAACCCTAGGTGGTAGAATTCCTGCCTTCCATTCAGGAGACCCGGGTTTGATCCCTAGCCAGTGCATCTCATGCACAGCCAGTGCCCATCTGTCAGTGGAAGCTTGCATGTTGCTGTGGTGCTGAACATATTTCAGTGAAGCTTCCAGACTAAGATGACTAGGAAGAAAGGCCTGGTTATCTACTTCCAAAAGTCAGCCAATGAAAACCCTATGGCTCACAATGGTCCAATCTGAAACCAATCATGGGGATGGCATAGGACCTGGCAACCTTTCTTTCCATTGTACATGGGATCACCATGCACATATTAAACCCATTAGACTGTAAACTGTACAAGGACAGACACCCTATCTACATTGTCTGCTGTACATCCCTAGACCAGAATGCAGTCCCTGGTATATTTTAGGAATTCGATATTTGTTGAATTAGTAAAAACAAAAGAAAGGAAGGGAAAAAGGGAAGAAAGAGAGAATTCAGCATTTTTCATAATTACACTGGTGGTGAGATACAATGACTTTTCATACGACTATTATGCCAAGTGATTGCCATGCTTTCAAGAAGCCATTCATAAAAATTTTTGGAAGATAGAGAGAATTATGAAAACAGATCAGTCATGTAATTGTACTGTTTTCCTTACAGTACAAAGCTGTACAAAGGTGGCAGCTGACAACAATAACAACCCAAGATGGTTATAAATCACATAACCCAGTCAAGAGTTTTGCTCTCTAGGTTGGGATCATGGGGAAAGGCTGTAAGCTAGCACCAGAACAAGGGAAACCGACCAAGCCACAGAGCAAAGAGGGATCTCTGAGAAAGTGACAAAAGGGTATAAAATAGGGGTATTGATATTATTTTAACTGAAAATAAATTCTTGGAGTCTAGCTCATGATTAAGAACCAGATTTTCTTTCTCTGAAAGCTTGGATCTGATTTCCTAACTGAATTCAGTTTAAAGCACTTACCTAAACTTTAGTCCATAAGCAAATATAGTAGAAAAGAATTAAAAGGATGAAGAAATTGAAAGGACTAACCAAAGAAAAGTTTATGGATTATTTATAGATAATGTTACTGTTCTAAAGAAACATTGTACTTTTTTTTAATGCAGTGATAGGTGGAGGCAAGAAGAACAATTTGATTAAAAGGTGATAGATAGAGGTGCAAAAAAGCCCAGAAATCTAAGAGTTTGGCTGGTAATCATAGCCCATTCTGTATGAGCTCAGAGCTAAGCAAAATTACCTTAAAGAGACAGACTGCTAAGTTAAGACTGTGCTCTGACTGTAGCTTAACCTGGACGATATCACATACATAATGAAAGAATGTGTCACCCAGAGCAGTAATCAGCCTAGAAACATTGGAAATGGGGGTTAGAAAGGTAAGAGCTGGCAGTAAATGCCCACCCCTGGCCAAGGGGAGGCACAGAATCTGGGGATATGATCAGTTCACTCTAGAGGTACTCTCTGCTAAAGGACTTGGGTTTGTATCAGGTGTCCCCTTAGCGTGGATAAAAGACCCCTCGAGACCACTTACATCCTTTACTTCAATTTTGTCTTCACTGCAAAGCCCTCTGACTGTTAATTCATCCTCTCAGGCACCCTGATACTGGAAGGATTTATTAGATGATGAAAATGAATATTTAGTGACTGAAAAGGGATATTCCGCATCGAAAGTAATAAATCAGAATTCAGATTTACACAGCATTCTCTTGTAAGTTAATGTGAGCCTGTTCTCTCTCAGCAGGCATCTCATGAGGCATTGGCAAGGAAATCTCTGGGATTGCAACCCTAAAACCAGACTGGACCACGTAATTTTCACGGCGCTATGCGGCAGTTCAGCAGCCAATCAGCTAGTCCTTCTTACGTGGTCCTACCTCCTCATGTTGCAAAAAGAAACGTGTAGAAATGCATGATCCACTTAACATCTTGTAAATTTAGCACTAGGTGATTGCGTAAATCAGAAATCAACCACATAAACTAATAATAGTAAACCCATTAGATTGTAAACTCTACAAGGACAGACACCATACCTACTTCTTTGTTGTTATATCCCTGGCCCCTAATACAGTGCCTGGCCTATGTTAGGAACTTGAGAAATATTTGTTAAGTAAGTAAAAAAAAAAAAAAAAAAAAAATTTAAAGGAAGGGAGAAAGGGAAGAAGGAGATAATTCAGCTTTTTTCCAGATGATTAAACTATTATGCCAAGTGGTTTCCAACCTTTCGAGGAGATATTCATAAAAATTTTTGGAAGACAGAGAGATAATGTTACAAAAATAGACCAATCGCATAATCGTACTGTTACCTATGGTACAAAGCTGTGAAGGTGCAAGTTGTTCCTGCTTTAATGTAAACACAGACTGAGATTATTTTTTTAAATCATTGTCTACTTATATTTATTATCCAGCCTGCAGAAAAGAGACACCTGAAAGTCTACTATTTGTTTCTTGCATGACTCAGGTAAACATAATCTACAAAGCTAAATTTCAACAAAAAAATATGGCAGCGAAAATAACAAGCCATACAAAGTGGATAAACAGCTACCTTTATACTTAAAAATTACTGATCCCTAGGATGCACCCCAGAAATTCTGATTTAACTAGTCTGTGTTGTGACCAGAGCGTTGGTGTTTTTAAAACTCTCCACGAGATTCTAATCTACAGCCAAGGCGGAAAACTGTTGGACTAAACTGAGCTACATTTTTCCCCTTGAGCTCCTGAGGCTCGTTGTGCTTTGCACTATCTAGATGCATCTTATTTTATTGCAATCTCTTGTTAGCATGGTCCTCCCCCTTTGAACCTAAGACTCTTGAGGGCAAACTGGTGTTCACCACAGTATCCACAATGCCCTGTAACTGTCCCTGGCACATAGTAAGAGCTTAATAACTACCCTGAATTGCCTGCTTGAATTAACTTTGCACCCACTCCGCCTGATAGATATTATCATCCTCAACTTACAGATGAGGACATTGTGGCTCAGAAAGGCTAAGTCACTTGCCCAAGGTCACACAGCAAGTGAGTGGCAAAGCCAGGAATAGAACTTAGGTCTCTCTGACTGTAAAACTCTGTGCAGTATGCTACACAGCTTTCAGACTTCTTGAATAAATTGCTCATATTAAATGAGCTGTACTTACTAAGCCAGTTTGAAATAATGGCAAGACTGGAAGCTGTAAGTGCACTCTGAATAAGGCAAGTAAGTATGAATAAGGGAACTCAGTAACACACATACAGAGACCACTTGATTGCCTAAGTACTAGCTGGGGACAAGATTTTGCAAAATTCAGACACTGGATGAAACAATCTGCATGCTTCTGAAGAGGCTTAATCATCATTCGCAGGGGGACATTAATTTCTTAGTGCTTAGAACTCACTTTTCTAGCACTCCAGATGCAATAAAACCTGAAATTTTTGATACATCAAGCTTCCAAGCAAACAGCAAAACAAAATTAGGAAGAGAGAATTGTGAAACTCTAATTTCCATTGCAACTTTCTTAGGCAACCATACCAATACTGCAGATATCCACCTACTCAGTTTTAGGTACAACCTACAATGTTGTTGCTAGCTGCTGTCAAGTCAGTCCCCAACTCATAGCAACACCATGCACAACAGAACGATGTGCCACCCCCATGACTGGTTGTGGATCAGACCACTGTGATCCACAGGGCTCTCACTGGCTGATTTTTGGAAGTAGATTGCCAAGCCTTTCTTTCTAATCTATTTTAGTCTGGAAGCTCCACTGAAACCTGCTCTGTATCATAGCAACATGCAAGCCTCCAATGACAGACAGGTGGAGACTACACATGAAGTACACTGGCCAGGAATTAGACCCAGTCTCCCACATGGGAAGTGAGAATTCTGCCCCTGAACCACCACTGCCCTCTACAACCTGTAATACTTCTGTTCAAAATACAAAACGAGGACTTCCAGTTTCCTGTGGCTAGTCAGTCTCTGCCATGGTGTTTGTTTTCCCCAAAAGGGAAACACTCCTGAGGCCACGCCACTGCCTGGCTGAAAAAGAAACACCCGCCATGGTGCTAGATGTACCAGCATCAAAATATTTTCAAAACACAGAACAGTTATTGACTTCTGAGGCTGTGCTAATGTCCTGGGATGAACTTCTACTGCTGAGGTTTCTCCTTACTGTTCAGGAGAGGAGCTTTGCTACCAGGTGCCAGGTGGCACAAGAGTTCCAGCTGCTCGTTTCCCAGTACCCAGCCCCACGTTTTATTATGGAAAATTTTAAGCATATACAATAGTAAGTAAACACTTCTTACCGATGATTGAACCAACCGGTAAGCATGAAGCAAGTGAGTCTATGATTAAGACAGTAAGTCAGGCTACAAAGGTAGGTTTGAATGAGTGTTCTGGTGGCATATTGTGGCATGGTAAATCTTGGCACAAATGAATAAAGAGGCCTTTTTTATTATCCTTAAGTCAAGAAGTTTCACAGCTATCTCCTAAGCTTGCCAGTGCAATCTTCTGGAACTTTCTGGGTGGGCCCTTTACCTTTAATTGTATCCCTCACCTTGGGAAAACCTAACAGACAAAACCAAAGTGGTTAGGAGGGCAAGTTCTGTAGTCAGGGATTCTGGGTATGAAACCCAGTTTTGCTGCTTATTAGTCTTAGGACCTTGAACATCTTGCTTAACATTTCTTAGCTTTCTTTCTTTAATCTGTGAAAGGGGAATCACAATAATAGCTTGTAGGGTTGTAGCGTTGTTGCTATTAACTGTCATTGAGTCACCCCCCGACTCATGGAGGCCTCATACACAACGGAAGGAAACGCTGCCCTGTCCTGCACCATCTCCATGATCAGTTGCAGATCAGACATGATCCATAGGGTTTTCGTTGGCTGATTTTTTTTTTTTTGGAAGTAGATCCTGGTGCCAGGCCTTTCTTCCTAGTCCATCTCAATCCATAAGCTCCACTGAAACCTGTTCAGCATCATAGCAACACACAAGCCTCCACTGACAGACAGCTGGTGACTGCACATGAGGTGTATTTTCCAGAAATCAAACCCAGGTGTCCCACGTTGAAGGCAAGCATTCAACCACAGAACCACCACTGCCTTCATCATAGGGTTGTAGTGAAAATTAAATAAGATAGTGAGATTAGAAGAACTAACACAGCTGTAACTCACAATATCAAAAGCTATCATTTACTGACAACATTAAAAAAAACAGGTTTGTGCTGTAAGTATTTCATGATTTCATTTAATTCTCATAGGGCTGGAGTGAGAATTAAATGAGAGTGAAATACTTAGCACAAACATTGTTTTAAAAAAGCGTTCAATAAACATTAGCTTTTGATATTGTGAGTTACAGCTGTGTGAGTTCCTCTATTCCTCCCAGTTGGTCCTGGCTCTCTCGATGGTCTCTTCTCCAGCAGCCAGCTCCCCTGGGGTCCCAGCATGCCTCGTGTCAACAGCTCCCCGATTAACTACATTTTCTGTTCTAATATTCTAGGAGTCTATTAATTTTCAAATGAGTTGAATAAGAAAAACCAAAACCCACTGCCATTGAGTTGATTCTGACTCATAGTGACCTCATGGGGTTTACAAGGCTGTAAATCTCTACAGAAGCAGACTGCCACATCTTTCTCCCACAGAGCTGCTGGTGGTTTTGAACTGCCAACCTTTCGGTTAGCAGTTGATCGCATTAACCACTGCGCCACCAGAGCTCTTTGAATAATGAAAGCAGCTCTGAAGTCAGAGGGTGGTGAGGGCAGTCTGTGCTGAAGTGATATGTTAAGACTTGATGCAGGAGGTGGGACTTTTATATTTAATTTATTTATATCTTAACTCAATTCCAAATGTTTTCAGAAACCTTTGCTAAAAATGCATGGAATACAAATGGTGAAAATAAATTGATGGAGGGAGTCAGAGGGAAGGAAAAATATGGATAGGGAAATAGGCAAGTCACATTACTTCACAAATTGTGTCCCAGACAATCCCACACTAGATGTGGGCAAATCTGGCTAGAAGTGTCTTGTTACCAAAGCAAAAAAGGAACATATAATCAGTTGCAAAATCCATATATGCCAACATATGCCATACTGTGTGCCAGGCACTATTCTAAGTATTGTACGTGTATTAACTCACTTAATACATGTACAGTATTATAGGAAACCCTGGTGGTGCAACAGGAACAAAAAGTTTGGCAGTTCAAACCCAAACTGGTGGCTCTGTGGGAGAAAGACCTCAAGATCTGCTTCCATAAAGATTACAGCCTAGACTGGGAACCACAGTTTCAGGGGACATCTAGGTCAACTGGCATAACAAAGTCTATTAAGAAAATGTTCCTCATCCCACTTTGGTGAGTGGCATCTGGGGTCTAAAAAGCTTTCGAGTGGCCATCTAAGATGCATCAATTGGTCCCATCCCACCTGGAGCAAAGGAGAATGAAGAAAACCAAAGACACAAGGAAAATATTAGCCCAGGAGACTAAAGGACCACATAAACCAGAGACTCCACCAGCCTGAGACCAGAAGAACTAGATTGTGCCCAGCTACCACCCATGATTGCCCTGACAGGGAACATAACAGACAGTCCCTGATGGAGCAGGAGAAAAGTGTGGAGCAGAACTCACATTCACGTAAAAAGACCAGACCTAATGGTCTGACTGAGACTGGAGGAACCCCCGAAGCCGTGGCCCCCAGACACTCTGTTAACCCGGTACTGAAACCATTCCTGAAGCCCACTCTTCAGACAAACATTAGATAGGACAATAAAACAAAAAATAACACATGTGAGGAGTATGCTGCTTAGTTCAATCAGATACACAAGACCAAATGGGCGGCTCCTGTCTAGAGGCAGAGTGCGAAGGCAGGAAGGGACAGGAACTGGTCGAATGGACGCAGGGAACGCAGGGTAGAAAGGGAGAGGGTGCTGTCACATTGTCGGGATTGCAACTAATGTCATAAAACAATATGTGTATAAATTTTTGTATGAGAAATTAACTTGAGCAGTAAACTTTCACCTAAAGTACAAAAAAATAAAATGGTTAAAAAAAAAAATTACAGCCTAGAAAACCCTACGAGGCAGTTCTACTCTGTAACATAGGATTATTATGAGTTGAAAATCAACTTGACGGCACCTAACAACAACAACAAAGTAGTAAAGTTAATACTTATATGTCACAACGACTTTATAAATCAGTAGTTGTCACTGTTTACACAGCTACTGTATAAACTGAGGCTCTGAAAGTTTAAATTAGTGGCCATGGTCACAGTTCGCTATGATAGCACTGGAATTTGAACCCCGGTTGCCTGGGTTCACAGCCCATGCTCTTTCTTAAGCACTAAGCAATACTGTCTTGACAGACAACATAGTACAGATAATAACAACGCAGCTATTTAGAAGCAGAACAGCATTCGGTAATACAGACCTCAGTCCTTACAAAGACGAAACGGTTTGAAGAAGTACACTGGTTTCCATTTTAGGATTTCCCAGCTAATTTAAACTTAAAATTTTTAACAATCATGGAGATGGAGGGGCATGCTGTAAAGCTGGCAACCTCTTTATTTATTTTCGTGCCATGTAAGAACATTAAAACAACAACTATCAGGGATTGTCGATATAGTGTCATAAAATAAATGATACATTACACAAAAAATAAGAAGGGCATAATCTATAATATAGAGGAGCTTGTATTAAAAATTTGAATAAGTTAAGTTTTGGAAAAACATACACTATATGTATTTTTCTCATTTTGCCTCTGACTGGGCGTTATAGACTGAATTGCATTCCCCCAAAATATATGTGTTGGAATCCTAACCCCTACACCTGTGGATGTAATGCCATTTGGGAATAGGATTTGCTTTGTTATGCTAATGAGGTCATATAAGTGTAGAGGGCATCCTAAACCTAATCACTTCTGAGTTATAAAAAAGATTAGGTATAGAAGCAAACACACACCAGGGAAGACAGATGCAACCAAGGAACACCCTGGCTAGCAACAAGGATCTCCCCTAGAGCTGATGCCCTGAATTTGGACTTCTAGCGACCTGAACTGTGAGAAAATAAATTTCTGTTCTTTAAGCCAGTCACTTGCGGTATTTTTGTTATGGCAGCACTAGGAAATTAAGACACTGGGGAAGACCCAGCCAGAGATCACCAATGCTGTATGAACCAGCTTTTAAGAACTGATGACAACCTCTCCTTAGATTCTCTCCATGCCACAAGAGCACAAAGGACCCAAAAGCGCAGTTGAAATTCCATCCGTCTCCTGGCTGGATCCCAGCAAGTTCTTCAAAATTAGTCTCTTAAGAACCAGAAGATGGGACCAGATCAGAAAGAAAACACAGAAGGTCTGAGTGTTTCCCACAGTGGTCTGAGTGAGAGCCCTCGAGAATGGGATTTCATGCAAGATGCTCGCTCCTGTTACCACCGAGTTGATTCTCACTCAAAAGTACACTACAGGACAGAGTAGAACTGCCCCATAGGGTTTTCAAGGAGCACCTGGTGGTTTTGAACTGCTGACCTTTGGTTAGTAGCCGGACGCTTAACCACTGTGCCACCAGGGCTCCAAGAGGCTCACAGCACTCAAAAATATGAGCACACCACTGTCATCATGGAGATATCGCAGTGACCTTTAACTGCAAGGCTATAATTCCAGTCTTCAATGAAGCTGATAACTGTTACTTTGAAAAGAACATGATATGCATAAAGTAAATATAAGATCAACATCAGGAACATCATTAGGTTTTCTTGATGCCAACATGTTGGCAGTATTTTTCAATTTTGTTTGGTAAAGAATTTGAGTTGCTTATAAATTTACGCTGAAATCCATTGGATGCTTTCAGAGGCTGAAGCAAGCGGCCTCACTGTTCAGGGAGTTGTATTTACAATATCTAGTGTTCTATAGTTCCATTAGAATGCAATTATCCTGCTTGGGAAAAAATAAAGGTCACTGGGTTAATGGAGCTCACCTTTTTTTCTTAGTCCATAAATAATAAATCGAATATAATATTTAAAAAGAAAACCACATCCTGCATATCATTGTATTTCTGATGCTTTTTTCATAGGACATTGGAGTATATGGCTCTTATTAAGTAGTCCAAGCTCCTGTAGCATTGGTTCAGTAAAGAAGTATGCAGCTTGCATCTATTAAGTTGATATTCATCAATACTAAAAACATTCAAGAAATTTCCCATGACATTTTCAAATCAGATTACAGTACATTCTATTCTGAATTTGAGGAGCGTAACACAGAATGATTTATCCTAGCAAATACACAGAAGAATCTCATGAGCTTTATGTGATAAGTATTGGCAAAGATATCTATTTAAAAAATCTAAACAAATACAGATACAAGCGCATTCCTTTGCTTCCAGAATGGCTTACCAACAGTACTTATGAGTAGGCAGTAGACAGTACTTATGACCACACTAATAATAATAAATATCTCTAGGCAAAGATTCTGATGCCACTAGGATCCCTAATGAAAAAATGGAGACATTCCTGCCAGCCAAATAGCTGAACAGGGCTCTTAGCCAAAAAGAGACTAATCAATGCTTTCACTTCAGTTTTCCCAAGGGATCAACTAAACAATCATTCCAGTACCTGGCACATCAAAATTTATAAAGCAGAGTAGGAATTCATGGCCTAAATAGCTTCAGAAAGCTATTTGTCTTGTGTAATAAAAAAAGAAAAAAGAAAAATGGAGTGGCTGCTGTTAGATCACTATCACCCTCAAACTAAGGCTATGTGTCTCATGAGATTTAGCTGGTAAGTGTTTTTAAAATCAAAAGGGAATTATAGCACGTCCCTGAGCCTTCTATAAGAACTGTCCAACACTTGTAATCACTCCCTAAAAAATTATGAAAATGAAAATCTCTGCTTGCCACTTGCAGCAGGCTTGTGTAACGGAATGCATTGTGATTGACAAATAACAGAATCTGATGCAGCTCCTGCCTCAATGTAGAGTTTCAACGTCATCACAGCATGTCCCTGAGAATAAGCTTTTTAACTTCAAATGACAAACCTAGCAATGAAGCAGTCAATTGTTTTCTTAAACAACGCAGCATTTATATTCACTGGATAACTTTTTAAAATCTATTTGAAGGCCATGTGTTTTGCCACCAACAGCAAAGAATTATTTGTTTTTATCATAATTAATAATAACAACAATAATAATAACCACCATTTACTGAGTGTTAATCTGCCACGTCACCCCACATGTTTCTGAGTAGAACTGAGTTCCACAGGGTTTTCTTGGTGGTAATCTTATGGAAGCAGATTGCTAGGCCTTTATCCAAGGTGTAGCTGGGTGGATTCGAACCACCAACCTTTTGACTAGTAGCTGAATGCAAACCCTTTGTGCCACCCAGGGACTCTGCCAGGCACCAATCTAACAGCTTTACATGGATTATCTAATTTAATCCTTGACAACACCTCATGATCTGTGGCAGCTTGTTACCTTAATAAGGCTGTCTATCAACACAAAGCAGCCAGATCTAACATTATTTAAATACAGACACTAAATTTCTATTACTATTCATTCTCAGTGTAAATATGGAACTTGTACAGGCTTCCCAAAAAGATTTCCTTAAAATATTAGTTTTTATGAATTTCATCAAATACTTACCTCTTTACTTATTACCAGAAGTTTTACATCTGTTTTACATAAAATTGAAGCAGGCCGATCGGCAGTAGTTAAAAGGCAGATTCCCTGAAAAATAAAAACAAATGCACATATTCTCAAATTATTTCAGCTCTAACATCACTTTTATAAAAAAAATCTGGGAATCTGTGAAATTATAAGTATACATCATTTTAAACAAAAGAATTGCTTAAATCAATCTTGAGTTTAAAGAATTAATAAACAAAGACTGGCCTAGACTTTATTTTCACATTATATACCAGTTCCAGCAGCACCGATTTGTACAAATTATTGTACAAAGACAGAACCCCGAAAAAGAACAATTTTTGACTCAGGAATACTTCATGTGTTGAAACAGCAGCAAGGCATACAAATACACAAAATGCTGTGTCTGTCTACAAGCTCTATTCAACATTTATTGCTAAGAGAAAGGGGTGCTTAGTTCTAAAGACGGCAAGTTCCGAGTGGGGATGCTTACCTTAGATCCACGATGCTCGACAGGGGTGGGGTGTGATATTAGGATGTGGCAGGAGGTGGAGTATAATCATATACAAAATAATTACACCTTTTTATGATTATAAAATTTTTTAAATGCCATGATAAAGAATCAGAGTAGGAGACTTAATATTGTTTAGATGTCAATACTACTCAAAGCGATCTATACGTTCAACTCAATCCAAATCAAAATTCCAACAGCCTTCCTTATAGAAATGGAAAAACAAATCCTCAACTTTATATAGAATAGCAAGAGGCCCTAAATAGCTAAAGCGATGCTGAAAGAGAAGAACAAAGTAGGAAGACTCACACTTCCTGATTTTAAAACACATCATACAGCTGCAGTAATCAAAACAGCCTGGTACTGATACAACAATAGACACATAGATCAACAGAATAGAACCAAGAGTCCAGAAATAAACCCACACATCTATGGTCAACAGATTTTTCACAAGGGTGCTAAGTCCATTGGATGGAGAAAGAAGAATCTCTTCAACAAATGGTGCTGGGAAAGTTGGATTTCCATATATAGGAAAATAAAACAAGAGCCATGTCTCAGACCATACTCAAAAACAAATTTAACATGAATTAAGGACCTAAACGTGAAAACTAAAACCATAAAATTCTTAGAAGAAAATGTAGGGGCAACACTGTCAGGACTAGTTTTTAACAATGGATTTTCTAATATAATAACAAAAGTACAAACAGCAAAAGACAAAATAAATAAATAGGACCTCATAAAAATTAAAAACTTTTGTTCATTAAAAGGCTTTACCAAAAAAGTGAAAAGACAAGCTACTGACTGGGAGAATATCTTTAGAAACCATATACCTAATACAATCTAATAACCAATATACATATTTAAAACTTAGACAACAACAAAAAGATATGGCTAAGATTTAAAAAAAAACACACACAGAAAATAACAAATATTGGCAAGGATGCGGGGAAACTGGAACCCTTATCCACTGCTGGTGGGGATGCAAAATGGTACAGCCATTGTGAAAAATAGTGTGGCAGTTCCTCAAAAAACTAAAGTAGAAATATCACATGACCCAGCAATTTCACTCCTAGGTATATACCCAAAAGACTTGAAAGCAGAGACTCAAACAGATACTTGTGCACCAGTGTTCACTGTAGCTCTATTCACAATAGCCAGAAGGTGGAAACAACCTAAATGCTCATCAGCAGATGAATGGATAAAAAACTGTGGTACATACATACAATGGAATACTACACAGCCAGTAAGAGAAATGAAGTCTTGATACATGCTACAATATGGATGAAGCTTGAAGACATAATGTTGAGTGAAATAAGTCAATCACAAAAGGGCAAATATGGTAGACCTCACTTATATAAAAAGACAAGAAAAGGCAAATGTATGGAGACCAAAGTTTCTTAGTGGTTAGCAGTGGTGGGAGGTAGGGCGGAAGGGAGGGTTACTGCTTATAGAGTACTGAGTTTCAGTTTACAGTAATGGAAGAGTAACACTGATTAAGGGTAGTGTTGCACAATCAATGTAATTGCTGTCAATAAGTCGTACACCTGTAAAAAGTTGAACTGGTGAAAGTTGTGTGATAGATATATTAACAACAATCAAAAAAAAAAAAAGTAGCTGCTGAGGCTGCTTACGTACAACCAAACACCTCATGGGATTTGGTTCCTTGGTTTGGAGGTTTAGGGTCATAGTTTCATGGGACATCCCAGTTAATTGGCCTAATAATCATGTTTAGAGCTTCTGTTCTATCTCCCTGTTCACTGCTAGTGCCTGGAGTCTTAAAAGCTTGCAAGCAGCCATCCAAGGTACAACAATTGGTCTCGATTTGCCTGGAGCAACAGAAGAAAGAGAGTCAGGAATAGGAGGAGGAAATGGAATGTGTGGCTATTTGCCTCCATGAACAATTGTCCCCTTTGCCATGAGACCAGAAGAACTCAATGATGCTCGGCTACCATTACTGAACATTTTGATCAAAGATTCTATAGAAGAACCCTGATCAAAAGGGTGAAAATTCAGAACAAAATTTAAAATTCTCATGGAATCCAGCCTTTCTGGAGCCATGGAGGCTGAATGATTATTGCCCTGAGATACTTTAAGCCAAAAATACCTGCTAAAGTCTTCTTAAAACCAAAACATAGGTTAGCTCAACTAGTGAAGAGTCTCTGTCTTGAGCATTGTGCTCTTTTAAGATCTATCTTAATGGGATCAAACTGACAACAGTAACTTGAAAGATAAGAAACTGAGGGAGCAGTGAGTTTATGTTAATGGGAGAAGAACAACTCGGAAAAGGAGGGTGAGAATGGTTGCACAACTTGAAGAATGTAATCAATGTCACTGAATTGTACATGTAGAAATAGACGAATTGGTGTATGTTCTGCTGTGTAAATTCTCAATGACACCAACAAAAATATAATAAATTATTTTTAAAAAAAAAGAATCAGAATAGGGTATCTTAGAAAAGGGGCATGACTTTCAAATAAAAGTTGAGAAACACCAGTCCAGACGATCTCCAAGTTTCTCCCCTTTAGTTGACAAATCAGTGGCTCTGTTGGATCAGCACACTAGCAAGGCAGCACAGTGAAGTGAAAGGAGCACTAAATATAGGATTCTACTTCCATTTCTGGCACTAACTAGGTGTGTGAACATGAGCAAGTGAGTTAAAGTGAAAGGCAGACCAGGAAGAAAGATCTGGCCATCTACTTCTGAAAATCAACCACTGAAAACCCTATGGATCACAACAGTCTAATCCTGTTGTGCATAGGGTTTCCATGTGTCAGGGGCTGACTCCATGGCAACTAACAACAACAGCAAAACAGTGAAAATGGTTGTCTCTCTGGCCTGTGAGGTTGTGCGTAACTCTTACAGTCACTGATCGTGGGCAAGATCCTGGAGTCCACAGAGTTGCAAGGTTTTAAGAGTACCTGTAAGGCACCTCTAGAACTATAATGTCTAGCCAGTCGCAGGCTGGTCAACTCCTTAATCAATGCCTTAACAAAAAATTTCAGCTCAGTCTATCAGGAAATCTTAACAATGATGATGTATACTTAATCCAATGATGGGAATGCCACAGGAAAAATAAGGTTTGATTTTTATTAAAACTTGTCAGAAATACATGTTCTTTCTCCTTTACTCTTTTCATTGAATTTGTTACCCCCAAAATATCTTGAATCTATCTCCTATTTGATATCCCCACTGCCAGGGTCTTTGTCTTCTCTAAGATACAATACTCTGATTCTTTTTTTTAAAATGATTTATTTTATTTTTGTTATTGTTGTTGAGAATATACACAGCAGAACATACACCAATTCAACAATTTCTACATGTACAATTCAGTGACATTGACTCCAGTCTTCAAGTTGTACAACCATTCCCACCCATCAATCTCCCAATTGGTCTCCCCCAATTCCAATTTGTCCTTCCTCTACTAATATAACCCCCACACCACCACCAGTTAATCTGATCCTTCTCCCCGTGCTTAAAAACACTCAGTGAGCTCCACTGCCTGTAGAATTAGCTCCAGACTCTTTAGCATTGTTTCTAATACCATATCTGACCTCAACTGCCATTTCCAAAATCAACCCCAGCAACCATGGTCACCTCCAAAGACCTGTACCCATGGGGACTTCTGGATTCAAGAATCCCCAAATCCTATCAAATCCTATTTGGCCTTGACTAAATACAGAAGTGAAGCAATATTTATTACTACACACAAGCTGCTTTCTTAGCCTAAAAATCATATTCCTTTTGCATAAAATCATTTGCAAGCATAGAATTGCAAAGTTTAAAAATCAAAAAGAGCTCCTTGAATCAATAACTGTTTCAGCACACTTTTAAAACTTTTTAATACCATCCTGCCTCCAAAGCTACATGGTTTTGTAACTCATTCATTTAGTTGGTTAATCATTCATATAACAATCATTTATAAATTTTATTGTGTGTCCTATATATGGACCATTTGTATGTTAGGCTATATGTTGGCTCTACATTCCCAAAACCAAACTCTTTGCCCTACTATTTCACAAAATACAGACCTCTTTTATTGTTAGAAAAATATATATAACACAACATTTGCCAACTGAAATTTTTCACACATACTATTTAGTGACATCAATTAATCATGTGATGCAATCATCACCAATATCCATCGTCAAATTTCCATCACGATAAACAGAAACTCAATGAATACAGACATTTTTGGCTTTTTGGGAGACAGAAATGTGATACTGATCTGCACGTCTTTTATTAGCATTTTTTTTAAGTACCAGATGCAGGGACAGTTTTATACGTCTGCCACTTTTTTTAGGTTTATATCTTTAGGACTCAGGTACTCAAAAATTTAACTTAGAAGGATGAAAATGTACTACATGATAAGGTATTTTATAGTAAAGCAAATTAACATTCTTGGGCAATCCAATTTAAATCTAAAGGTAAGTTGGCTTTAGACAAAAGCATGGTGGATCTGTCCTGACTACCTTTCTCCTGCCAAAATAATCATGAATGGGACACTTGGATCATCACAGTCTTGGTCCTTAATCCTATCTGTGCCTTTTTTTTTTTTTTAATGCCAATAAAAGCACTTTGTTATAGATTGAATTGTGTCCCCCAAAAATATGTATTATAAATCTTAATCTCTATATCTGCGGATGTAATCCCATTTGGGAATAGAGTTTTCTTTGCTATGTTAATGAGGCTATATCACTGTAGAGCGTGTCTTAAACAAATCACTTTTGAGATATAAAAGAGCAGATTAGGCACAGAAGCGGGATGCACAGATAGAAGAAGATAGATGCCACGCCACATGAAGATCATCAAGGAACCAAGAAACAGAAGCTGAAAAGAGACAAGGACCTTCCCCCAGAGTTGATAGAGAGAGAAAGACTTCCCCTACAGCCAGTGCTCTGAATTAGAACTTCTAGCCCCCTAAACTGTGAGAAACTAAATTTCTGTTCATTAAAGCCATCCGCTTGTGGTATTTCTGTTATAGCAGCACTAGATAACTAAGAAACACTTCAACAAGTTCCACAGGGAAGTTAACATCAACTTATGAAACGATACATAGGGTTGGTCTAGGAAAAGTTATCTAATGATACTCTACCTCTCTACACAGAGGTCAATGGTTACAACAGAGGTCAGCAAAGTTTCTCTGTAAAAGGCCAGATACCAAATATTTTAGGCTGTGTGGGCCACAGGTTTCTGCTACAACTATTCACAACTATTCAACTCTGCTGCTGTAATGTGAAAGCAGCCACAGGCAATGTGGGCATGGCTGTGTTCCATCAAATTTTCTTTATAAAAACAGGGATCATGCTGTAGTTAGCCAGAGGATGGTAGTTTTCCCATTTGGTTTTTCGAAACAACCTGTCCCCATCAGTAATGCTTGGTAAACTTCAATGGACATAAGAATCACCTGGGTATTTGATTAAAATGCAACGTTTCTTTGTACCTTGGAAATTCTGATTCTGTAGGTCTGGTGTGGAATCTATGAATCTATACTCTTAAGGCTCTCCAGGTTATTTTTCTGTAGACCACACAATGAGAAACACTGTATTTGAGGCTGAGCAAATATTATGGATTTTATTTTCTTATATGAAGTATTTTTTGTCAAGACAGCAAAGGACCATGTCCTATGAAATATTGGGAAATCTGAATAATTTCAGATTTGCTGTTAGTGATTATACTACTCAGAGTTTTTTCTTCCTAGAAGAATAGCAATTACAATTTCTATATTCCAAATTAGGTAGGTGTTATTACAGAGAATGTTAGTGAGAAAGAAGATGGCAATACTGTATAGTAAAGACACTCCCCACACCTGTGTTATCAGTGCGATGGCCTGAATTCTAGCACTTGAAATGCTATGAATTGTTTAAATGATCTTGAGGAAATCACTTGATCTTCACTTTCAATTCCTTATTTATAACATGGGAATAAACCTGTACCTTCATACTTCATAATAATGTTGTAGAAAAAATTTATAAAGTACATAACTGCTTTGAATTACTCGAAATTTTTTACAGAGTATTGGGAGTTTATTCCACTTAAATAAGTTCAATGGTGTGGAAGGGAGTTAAAAGCAGGAAAGCTCCCACTAACACAAACATAGAAATTAATAAGTTAACCTGTCACAGTTCCATGGATGCTGACAGAAGACATAGACTCCTGAGTCAGAAATAAAGGACTTCATTAGTGGCAGCAAAAGCGGTATCAGTACCAGAATGGTTGTACCAGTTCTCCAAGCCCCAAGTCCCACAGCACAATGTGGAAGGCCTAGCGGAGCCTGCACATGCAGTGGGATGAGTCACAGAAGAGGAGTCTTGAGCTTAGGGAATCTACTGCTTTTATAGCAAGCCGTAAGCAAGCCTGCTCTTTTCTTGAGGGGGGAGGGTGCGGTGGGCACAGGCCAGGAGCGGTGCAGGAATTGCAATGCCTTACATCACTTCTTAGGATTGCCAGCTTCATGAATAATCCTGAGAAGTCACCCATGTGAAAGAATGGTTAAAGCTTAGTGGCTTTGGAACACTCAGCAAAACATATAGGAGCATAAGAGACCCATAGTGGACTGTAACCCAACATACAGGACATAATAATATAAATTATTAGAATTTTAAAATAAGGTTATATGGTTACTTAAAGAACTACGATTCTCGTTTCCAGGGAAGAAAATAAATACAAAGTGGAAATTTTAAAATGTTATTTTTGGTCAAGGGGATAGTGTTGACACCAGTGTCACAAAACAATATGTGTATTAATTGTTTAATGAGAAACTAATCTGCTCTGTAAGCCTTCATCTAAAGCACAATAAAAATAAATAAAATAACAAAAAAATAAAGAAAATGCTATTTTCACTTTCTTAGGGAAAAAGATCTCAGTAACAAAAATGTAAAGATTCTTGACTTTCCGTTGTTTATGTTACTAGATACCATTTTTTTAAATCACCACTTGAACTCCTTGTATTTGAAAAAAAATTAAAACTTACTGAAGCAACTGCCACATCACAGAAATATCCTCAGATTAATGGTTGATTCATATGAACTAAGAATAGGAGAATCACCAGCTGGACCACTGTGAAATCATGAAAATGAGGCCAATAATAAGTTTGAGATGGGAAAGGATGGAAGAGAGGGTATTTGGAAAGGAGATGTTACAGAGGGAAATGCTCTAACAGAAAAACGCCTGGTATTCAACAGTCAGTTCGATTTAAAGCATCACGGAAAAAGCAGGACTCCATATCCTGTTTTCTCTCCTTTATATTGTGAAAGTATGGATTAGGGCCAGTCATTCTCGGCCAGGTTTTGAAGTGCATTGCTTGGCTGCCAGATGCCCATTACACTAATTGGATCACCGGCCTCCTCTATGTCTCATTGACACACGGATTCCAGGGCTACTCATTTCTTCTGCAGCATTAAAATTTATGAGTACCACCCATATAAGCCATAAAATATTCACATGGACCTGTACTCTGCTTTGTATTACACTGTAACCCCAGAATGGCTCTTCAACAACCTATCCGAGTGATGTGAAAGAATGTCAATACTAAATAGGTTTCTCTTGCCTCAACATTTAATTTCTTAACTTCTGGAGAACTTGAAGTGCTTGTAAATATTCATACAGTTTGACTGAAATCGCCATCTTTCCTAAGAATTTTTTCTTGTTAAGCCTGTAGATAGAACTGCTCCTACCTAACAAATACAGAAATCAAAATATCTTTGCTAAGAATAGAAAACGAAAGATGTAACACCTTCACATTCAAAATTAAAAATGTCTACAGCCAGAATGCTTCTTAGAGGCAAGGATGGCGAGACTTCATCTCATGTCCTTCCTACATGTTATCAGGAGGGACCAGTCCCTAGAGAAGGACATCATGCTTGGTAAAGTAGAGGGTCAGCGAAAGAGAGGAAGACCCTTGACAAGATGGATTGACACAGTGGCTGCAATAATGGGCTTAAGCATGACAATGACTGTGAAGATGGCGAAGGACCGGGCAGTGTTTTATTCTGTTGTACATACAGTCGCTACGAGTCGGAAATGACTCGAGAGCACCCAACAACAACAGCAACACAAATATACGCGTGGCTAAATACAGGTGATGCAAATGGTTAATGTGCTGGGCTGCTAACTAAAAGACTTGAGCTGATTTGAGCCCACCAGAGACACTTCAGAAGAAAGGCCTGGAAATCTTCTTCCAAAAAATCAACCTTTGAAAACTCTCTGGAGCACAGTTCTACTCTGACACACACGGGGTCACCATGAGTTGAATCAACTCGACAGCAACTGGTTTATATATGTATATAGTATATTGAACTCTAAGGAGAATCTATGAGCACTATTAATTATTTATAGATACATTGATTCATATTTCTCCATTTGAATATGCATTAACATCAATCTTCATTAAATGAACTGGTACTTAATGAAAGAACTCTTCATTAAAATTTCTAAATATCCACATTTTAAAAAATAAAACTTCATGTTTCCCATTGCCGTCAAGTTGATTTCAACTCAGCAACACTTTAAGACAAAGTAGAACAGCCTCATAGGGTTTCCAAGGTTGCAAACTTTAAGGCAGCAGACTGCCACATCTTTCTCCTGAGGAGCAGCTGGTGGTTTCAAACTTCTGACCTTTTGGCTAGCAGCTGAGTGCTTAACCACTGCGCCAAGATTGCAAAAGTTTAAGGAAGCAGACTGCCACCTCTTTATCCCAAGGAGCGAGGAGCGGCTGGTGGTTTCAAACTTCTGACCTTTTGGCTAGCAGCCGAGTACTTAACCACTTCACCACCAGGGCTCCTGAAACTTAATGTTAATGCTATATTATTTAACTTTTTCCAAAAAAAAATCATATTATACACTATGGATCTTGTATCAGAGAGAGTTCTGGGTTGCAGACAACAGAATCCACTCTAACTGGTATAAGAAAGAAAGGATTTACTATAGGTGTTAGATACCTTATAAAATCTTTGGGAAGGTTAGTGAAATAGTTCCCAGGCCAAACTTCCAGCACAATTCTTGTGAAGATGGGTAGACTGCAGAACAACACTGTCCCAACTAGAGTCAGGAAACGGGCTACCACAGCTGAGCAAAGAATCATGCAGTCTTTGCCAACACCTGTGCCAGCAAAATGGATGCCCCATGTCCTGCCTTTTTCCCTACATATATTTATTCCAAATCAAAATGTTGTGCATATATATATATACATATATATGCTTATATATATTTATATGTATACATATATAATATATACATATACTTTACCAAATACAGAGCCCTGGTGGCACAGTGGTTAAGAGCTCAGGCTGCTAACCTAAAAGTCAGCAGTTTGAATCCACCAGCTGCTCCTGGGAAACCCTATGGGGCAGTTCTACTCTGTCTTGTAGGGTTGCTATGAGTTGGAATTGACTCAGTGGCAGTAGGTTTGGTTTGGTTTAGGTCATCAAATACATTTTTCATGTTTTTCCCGAATTCTAGACAAATAAGTGAACTGTTAGAGCAGTCTAATCATTTTTTTTATTATTTTGTTTATAGTAAGTTATGGTCTTCATCCTTTTTTTTAAATTTTTTTTATTGTACTTTAGGTGAAGGTTTACAGAACAAATATTTTCTCATTAAACAGTCAGTACACATATTGTTTTATGACATTGGTTAACAACCCCACGACATGTCAACACTCTCCCTTCTCGACCTTGAGGACCTTTTTTATGGTGAAAATATACATAGCCAAAGTTATACCATTTCAAACATTTCTACATGTACAATTCAGTGACATCGATTACGTTCTTCCAGTTGTGCTGCTATTCTCACTTTAGATGAAAGTTTACAGAACAAAATAGTTTCTCATTAAACAGTGAGTACACATATTGCCCTATGACAATGGTTAACAACCCCACGACATGTCAACACTGCCCTTACTCAACCTTGGGTTCCCTATTACCAGCTTTCCTGTCCCCTTCTGCCTTCCAGTCCTTGTCCCTGCACTGCTGTGCCACATTAGTCCCATTTTGTTTTATGGGGCTGTCCAATCCCCAGTTGAACGGTGAACCTCAGGAGTGACTTCACCACTGAGCTAAAAGGGCGTCCGGAGGCCATACGCTCAGGGTTTCTCCAATCTCTGTCAGAGCGGTAAATCTGGTCTTTTTTTGTGAGTTAGAATTTTGTTCTACAACCTTCTCCAGCTCTGTCCAGAACCCTCTGTTGTGATCCCAGTCAGAGCAGTCAGTGGTGGTAGCCGGGCACCATCTAGCTGTACTGGACTCAGCCTGGTGGAGGCCTTGGTGGCTGTAGTCCATTAGTCCTTTGCATTAATCTTTTCCTTGTATCCTGTTCTCTTCATTCTCCCTTGCTCCCGAAGGGGTGAGACCAGTGGAGTATCTTAGATGGCTGCTCACAGGCTTTTAAGACCCCAGACGCTACTCACAAAGGTAGAATGCAGAACACTGTCTTTATAAACTGTGTTATGCCAATTGAGCTAGACGTTCCCAGAGACCATGGTCTCCACAGTCCTCCGCCCAGCAATTCAGTCCCTCAGGGAGTTTGGATGTATCTATGGAACTTCCATGACCTTTCCTTGTACAAGTTGTGTTGGCTTCCCCAGTATCATGTACTGTCTTACCCTTAACCAAAGTTTCCACTTACCTATTGTCCATTTAGTGTTTTTCCCTCCCCACCGCTCCCCTTCCTTGTAACCATCAAAGATTGTTTCTTTTTGTGTGTAAACCTTTTCATGGGTTTTTATAATAGAGGTCTCATACAATATTTGTCCTTTTGTGATTGACTTATTTCACTCAGCATAATGTCCTCCAGTTTGATCCATGTTATGAGATGCTTCACAGATTCATCATTGTTCTTTATCATTGCATAGTACTCCATTGTGTGTATGTACCATAGTTTTTTTATCCATTCATCTGTTGATGGGCATCTACGTTGTTTCCATCTTTTTGCTGTTGTGAACAGCGCTGTAAAGAATATGAGCGTGCATATGTCTGTTTGTGTGACGGCTCTTATTTCTCTAGGATATATTCCTAGTAGTGGGATGGCTGGATCATATGGTCCATTTCTATTTCTGACTTTCTAAGGAAGCAACATATCATTTTCCAAAATGGTTGTATCATTTTTCATTCCCACCAGCAGTGCATAAGAGTTCTGATCTCCCCGCAGACTCTCCAACATTTGTTATTTCCAGTGTTTTTGATTTGTGCCAGTAATGCTGGGGTGAGATGGTATCCCATCGTGGTTTTAATTCCTTAGTGCATTTTTCATTAATCACTTAGAAGGAGTATTATAGTGGGCCTTATTAATTTTGTGAATGTGGCCTTTAGAGGCATACAATAACTGATAACTTTTTTTAACATTCTAGACTTATAGTTGTAGAGATATCTTATGTTTGCAAGAATTCATGTGAAACAAACTCTGCTATACAAAGCATTCTAGTAATTAGAACTCTTTATTAACCAGTACTTCTGCATGTTGACAGTTGTTGACACTTATATGGATGATTTTAAGCATTAAAAAACCCAAGAATTCCATTTTCATTACTAAAGAAATAAAATTCCATTTAATTGTTAAATGACTAATTTTGCATTAATATTTTAATTCTTTGAAATTTGGTGTTTATAATTTATAAACTTGATTTATTATTTTAAAGAAATGCTTGACTGACTAAAAATTCTCATTTCTTACCTGCTCAGTAACAATTTTCTTCAATGGCTTATAGATAAAGAAAACTTGAAATGTTAGGATGCTTAAAGCCTTAGGTAAGAGCTCTTTTTTTTTTTTTTTTTTTTAATATTTTATTGTACTTCAGGTGAAGGCTTACAGAACAGATAGTTTCTCATGTAACAGTAACACTCATGCTGTTTTATGACATTG
>NW_004444037.1:4351468-4353020 GCF_000243295.1 Trichechus manatus latirostris | reverse complement strand
CCCAGACACTACTCACCAAGGTAGAATGTACAGCATTATCTTTATAAGTAGTGTCATGCCAATTGAGCTAGATGTTCCCCAAGACCATGGTCCCCAGAGCCCTCCGTCCAGCAACTCAGTCCCTCGGGGAGTTTGGATGTGTCCATGGGGCCTCCATGACCTTTTTTAGGTAAGAGCTCTTACATGTTATGAGAATATTTTTGTTTTTAGACATTTTAAAAAGGCAAACATTTTAAAGATTTAGTAGCCACATCACAGTTCCTTCTCAAAGACAGCAGACAGATGAAATTTCAATGCTTATTAAAACTGAATACTTTGGGAGAGGAAAAATGCATGTTTGACCTTCCTACCTCTAATGTCTTCCAATGAAGGACTCATGGACACTACCAGGTTTTATTTTTCTGGTCGTTGGTCTATCCTGATGGTTTTGCTGAGCAAGTTAGGTCCCAAAATATTCCCTACCAACTTCTTCATGGAAGTGGAGGGCCTAATACCATGGAACTTTATGAATGGTGGGGAGGACCATGTCCTCACTGTATCTGATTATCTTCTTGCTTTCCACAGGAGAAGTTTTTGCTCTATTAGTATCATACCAAGTTCTCATGAGTCCAGATGTAGAAGATTTTACTTCCCAACATCCACCAAATGAAAAATGGCTAGACTTTGGGATAAAACAAACAAACAAAACCACTTTGCCATCGAGCTGATTCCAACTCACAGCAATCCTATAGGACAGAGTAGAACTGCCTACTCTGGGTTTCCAAGGAGCAGCTGGTGGATTCCAACTGCCGACCTTTTGGTTAGCAGCCAGGCTCTTAACCACTGCACCACCAGGGCTCCCAGACTTTGGGATACACATAAAAAATTACTCTTGGTTTTAATCATCAGGAACATTGAAGGGATCTGAGCTAATAGAAAAGCATCATAATAATTTTCCTTCAGCCTTTCTCTAAACTATGTTTCTCTTCCTTTTTACAAAAGATTCAACTGTGTCTAAAGAAGAATAGATCATTTCACAGTTTGTCAAATGAAGTACAGCTCCAGCTTTGCCAGACTGCAATCTGTCAAGAGTAAGTGACATAAAAAATTCCACTTGAGTCTTGGCAGTGCCCTAAGCAAGGTAGTAACGGATGGCGAATAGAGTTTAAGAAAACTTCAAAGACATGTTACAAATTGAATATTGACCCAAAGAAATGTATAATAGTTTGGGGTTTGTGCTTTTAACTCTGTAATGTAATAATGAATTTTTTAACCAACCTGAAGGAAACTAGAGTTGAAAATAGGATGAACAGCACAATTTGTACAAAGAAAGGTCATGGAAGTTCCATAGACACATCCAAACTCCCTGAGGGACTGAATTGCTGGGCAGAGGACTGTGGAGACCATGGTCTCTGGGAACGTCTAGCTCAATTGGTATAACACAGTTTATAAAGACAGTGTTCTGCATTCTACCTTTGTGAGTAGCGTCTGGGGTCTTAAAAGCCTGTGAGCAGCCATCTAAGATACTCCACTGGTCTCACCCCTTCAGGAGCAAGGGAGAATGAAGAGAACA
>NW_004444037.1:4349520-4350729 GCF_000243295.1 Trichechus manatus latirostris | reverse complement strand
AAAAAAGGGGTCCTCCAAGGTCAAGAAGGGAGAGTGTTCACATGTCATGGGTTTGTTAACCAATGTCATAAAACAATATGTGTACTGACTGTTTAATGAGAAACTATTTGTTCTGTAAACCTTCATCTAAAGTACAATAAAAAAAGTTAAAAGAAAAGAAAAATGCACTAAGGAAAAATAAGTAAGAAGAGGAGGCGGAGCCAACATGGCACTATAGACAAAAGCACCACACCGTCCCTCCACAGCAAAGACCCGAAAAACTAAGTAAAACAGAGATAAACATCAGTCCTGGAACCCTAAGTGTCTAATGAAGAGATAAATAACTCAGCCAAGCACTGAATGGAATAAGAAACTGACAGAGAACAGAGAGTGAGGAGAGATATGTGCAGAGGTCCCCTTTCAGCTAACGCAGCATGGACTTGCCATCTTGGACTCTTGTCAGGGATCGGCGGACAGGGAGTATGGAAAAGCAGCTTCATGGAGCTCTTAGCAGGAGACCGAACAACAAGTAACCAGCAATATATGCTTTCCCACCCCCGACCCTTCTCCCCTCCACTGGGCCTGCACCCCTTCCTAGCTGGCTGTGGTCACTTGACCATATGGGAAGTGCACGGTCCATGCTGCTTGGATTCACCTCGCCCACACTGGAGATTGGTGGAGAGGGAGTATGTGAAAGCAGCTTCAAGGAGCTCCCAGCAAGAGACAGAGCAGCTGGTAACCAGCAATATATGGTTTCCCACACCCAACACTTCTTCCCCCTACTTCACCTCCACCGCTTTCCACTGATCACAGTCTCTTGGCCAGGAGACACTGGCTCCATCTCCATGCCACTTGGATTCATCCCACTCACATTGGCTGGCACCATCAGTGTCATTTGTTTATTGCTGGTGTTATTTTTTTCTGATTCTTTGGGTTTCCTCCCTGCCTCTCATCACCTCCCCCTCCTTCCTCTTGAACACCTGGCTCCCTGTGCCGGCTTTGCTTCTTCTTGAAAGGATGTGAAGTGCCTCTCGGCTGGTGAACTGCTTCCCCAGTCCACGCCGCCATGCTGGTGGGATCCCTTAGGCCTTTTTGTTTGTTTTCTTTTTCTTTTCAAGGGTTGGGAGCCCCTTCTAGCTAAGCTGTACTGCCCAGCTTGGGAGCCACTTCCACAGTCTTTGCAGCCACACTGGTGGGATCCCTGGGGGGCATTTCTTTTTTTTTTTTTTT
>NW_004444037.1:4322709-4349308 GCF_000243295.1 Trichechus manatus latirostris | reverse complement strand
TTTTATTTTTTTGCTTCCTTTTGTTTTTCTCCATTTCTTGGTCTCTCATCTCTCCACTCCAACAGTAAGCTCCCTTAGCACTCTTTTTTTCCTTCAGTGTGTGTGTGTGTTTTGTTTTGTTTTGTTTGTTTTTGGCTCCTGTTTCTCTCTGCTCTCTCACTTCTTTCCCATACCTATCTTAGCTCCACACATCACAACTTCCCCCCTCCTTCCTGCCTACCTGCACCATGCGCTGAACATCACACCCAGAGCAGCACAAACACAGTCTACCAGAACCTGCCCTGCACTGATTACCAGCACGCTCCCCTTGCTGGACCTAGTACATGCCACAAACAACCAATCCCAGCCCCTCCCCTTCAGCTGGACCTCACCTGCTGCACCATAGTTGAGCAACTAGCCCTGCCCATTGGACAAGGAGATGAAAAGTATTGTACCCGCAGATAAGCAGACAACAAAGAACACACAGCCCACCTGCTCAGACATAACCAAATAAAACAAAAAAGCAGAACAAAACAAATCTAAAATCAATAAATGAAGAAAATAACTAATGAATGTCCCAAACACAGCAGACAATATCAAAACATATTTAAAAAAAACAGGACAGGATGGATCCAGTAGGCATCCAAAATAAAACACCAGATGACTTTCCAGTAGAAGAAAAGGCACTATAACTACCTGACAGGGAATTCAAATCTCTAATATTCAGTGCTATTCAAGAGTTGAAGAAAAAAGCAGACAAAAATGAGGGAAAAATAGATAAATTCAAGGAAAATACAGAACAAAAAAAATGGAAGAATTCAGGAAAATAATACAGGAACAAGATGCTAAAATAAATTCAGAACTATAAATCATACAAACACAACAACTAGAAATCCAAAAGATAAGCAACAAGATTTCATATATGCACAGTGTCATAGAAGGAATGAGGAGCAGGTTTGAAATGATGGAAGACAGGATCAGTGAAATTGAAGACAAACACTTGGATACAACTCTGTTTGAGGAAAAATCAGAAAAAACAATGAAGAAAAGTGAAGAAACCCTGAGAATTATGTGGGATACAATCAAAAGCAAAAATGTGTGAGTGACTGGAGTCCCAGAACAGGGGAAGAAAACAGAGAGGATCACTGAAGAACTGCTGACAGAAAACTTCACCAATATCATGAAAGATGAAAAGCTGACCATCCAAGAAGCTCAAAGAACCCCATATGGGATATACCCTAAAAGAGAATCACCAAGGCATATTATAATCACACTCACTAAAACGAAAGACAAAGAAAGAATCTGAGAGCAGCTTGAGAAAAACAAAAAGTCACATACAGAGGGGAAACAATAAGACTAAGCTCAGATTATTTGGCAGAAACCATGCTGGCAAGAAGGCAATGGGATGATATATAAAAAACTTTGAAAGAAAAAACTGCCAGTCAAGAATAATGTATCCTGCAAAACTCTCATTCAAATATGATGGTAAAATTAGGACATTTCCAGATAAACAGAAATTAAAGGAATATGTAAAAAACAAACCACACATGGAAAAATTATTAAAGGGAGTCTTTCGGTTTGAGAATAAACAACACCAGACCACAGCCTGAATCTAGGACACAAAATTATACCAGCCAGATACCAGCCTAGGAAATAAACTCTAAAGGACTATCCAAAACCAAAAGAATTACAGCAGGGAGCCAGAGAGGGTAATCTGTAAATGACAACAACATCAGAACAATAAAAGAGGGAATAAACGGTATAGGTATAGAACTTTCTAATGGAGAGGAAGGCAAGGTGATACCAAGCAACAATAGACTGGTTCAAACCTAGGAAGATAAGGGTAAATTTCAAACTAACCAGAAAATTAACAAACCCGCTCCTCAAAATAAAGAAGAAAAACATAAAGTCTCAGTAAAAACAAAATCTACAAAAACAAAATAAATGAAAACAATCCACAAACAAAAGGAATTCATCACAGGAGAGTAAGAGGAACAAAGAAAACATCAGCACTACAAAATGACAGCAAGAAACTCATACCTACCACTGAACATAACTGGCTTAAATGCATCCATAAAGAGAGAGAGAATGACAGAATGGATAAAAAAAAAAACAGGATCCACCAATATGTTGTCTACAGGAGACATAGCTTAGAAATAAAGACATAAATTTATTAAAAATCGAAGGACAGAAAAAAATACATCAAGTGAATGGCTACCAAAAAAGAGCAGGAGCGGCAATACTAATCTCAGATTAAATAGACTTTAAAACAAAATCCACCATAAAACACAAAGAAGGGCACTATATAATGATTAAAGGGATGATCCATCATGAAGACATAACCATAATAAACATCTACACACCCAATGACAGGGCTCCAAAATACATAAAACAAACTCTAACAGCACTGAAAAGAAAAATTGACATAGTAGGCGACTTCAATATACCATTCTCAGTAAGGGACAGAACATCTAGAAAGAAACTCAGCAAAGATACAGAAGAGCTAAAGGGCACAATCAGCCAACTTGACCTCATAGACATATAGAACACTCCACCCAACAGATGCAAAGTACACATTCTTTTCCAAAGCACATGGAATGTTCTCCAGAATAGACCACATCTTAGGTCACAGAACAACTCCCAACAAAATCCAAAACACTGAGATAATACAGAGTATCTTCTCTGACCACAACGCCATCAAGGTAGAAATTAACAGGAAGAGCAAGGGGAAAAAATCAATTACATGATAACTGAATAACACTCTGCTCGAAAACCACTGGGTAATAAAAGAAATCAGAGATGGAATCAAAAAATTCCTAGAATCAAACGAGAATGAAAACACATCATGCCAAAACCTTTGGGACACAGCAACGGCAGTCCTCAGAGGACAATTTATAGCAATAGATGCACACATCAAAAAAGAAGAAAAGGGCAAAATCAAAACATTAGCTATGCAACTCAAACAAATAGAAAAGAAAGCAGCAAAAAATGCCCACAGCCACCAGACGAAAGGAAATAATAAAGATCAGAGCAGAAATAAATGAAATAGAGAATAAAAAACATTAGAAAGATTCATCAAAACCAAAAGTTGGTTCTTTGAAAGCATCAACAAAAATCGACAAACCACTGGCCAGATTGACAAAAGAAAAACGAGAGGATGCAAATAACCCAAATAAGAAATGAAATGAGGGACATGACAACAGACCCAACTGAAATAAAAAGGATCATAACAGAGAATTACAAGAACTATACTCCAACAAATTTGGAAAACCTAGAGGAAATGGACAAATTTCTAGAAACACTCTACCTACTCAAACTAACACAAAACGATGTTCAAAATATGAGCAGACCCATAATAAGAGAAGAGACTGAAAAAGTAAAAACAAAAACCAAACAAACCTCCCAACAAAAAAAAGCCCTGGCCCAGTTGGCTTCACTGGAGAATTCTACAAAACATCCAGAGAAGAGCTTATACCAGCACTACTCAAACTATTTCAGAACATAGAAAAGGAAGCGACACTTCTGAATTCATTCTATGAAGCCAACATAACCCTAATACCAAAACCAGGCAAAGACACCACAAAAAAAGGAAATTACAGACCAATATCTCTCATGAATATGATGCAAAAATTCTCAACAAAAGTCTAGCCAATAGAATTCAGCATCATATCAAAAAAATAATACACCACAACCAAGTAGGATTCATACCAGCTATGCACGGATGGTTCAACATTAGAAAATCAATCAACGTAATCCACCACATAAATAAAAAGAAAGAAAAATAAGAGAGAAGAAACTCACTGAGAGAAGAAATGGAACGCACAAATAAGTTACAAACTATGAGTACATAAACTTTTTTATTTGCATTTTAGGCTTTGTGCCTGACTATTCCACTATGTCCTAACTTTAGTCGCTGTCATGTTGTCCATGTTATCCAGCTGCTTCTTGGAAGGTTCCACCACCAGGACCACCATCCTTTAATGATACTGTTGTATGTGCTTTTAATTTTTGTGGGCAAGGAAAACTGCATGTTTAGACCAAAACCAAACCCATTGCCATCAAGTAGATTCTGACCTATAGCAATCCTATAGGTCAGAGCAGGACTGCCCCACAGGGTTTCCAAAGCTGTAAATCTTTACAGAACCAGACTGCCACATCTTTCTCCCACAGAGCAGCTGGTGGGTTTGAACCACCAGCCTCCCAGTTAGCAGCTGAGTGCTTAACCACTGTGCAACCAGAGCTCCTCACGTTTAGATAAACCTGTCTAAATTACTGAATGTTCTTGTGCCTCTGCCTCATTAAGCAAGTAATCAAAACAAAGAACTAGAATACCCAAAATAACTCTGAAAACAAAGAAGAAAGTTAGAGGATGCCCATTTCCCAAATTGAAGATTTAAAATAAAGCTACAGTAATTAACTCAAACCAAACAAAACCCATTGCTGACTCACAGCAACCCTACAGGACAGAGGAGAACTGCCCCATAGGGTTTCCAAGGCTGTAATCTTTACAGAAGTAGACTGCCACATCTTTCTCCTGCAGAGTGCCTGGTGGATTCAAACCACTGACCTTTCGATTAGCAAAGCCTAGAAGCAATGACTCTCCAGTCGCAGTGAACATACCTAGAGGACAAATTTTGGTTTGTAAATACCATCCCCCAATAAAAGGAAGGTTCCTTGAAGAAATGACTGATTCTGGGGCTAGGGCTAACCCAATGCCATAGAGTCAATTCTAACTCAGAGTGATGAACCTAGTGCATCTTAGAGTGTTAGAAAGTAAAGAAGTGATAAAAATAATAATAATAAGATGTGGGCCTGTCAAAAGAACACAGGAGCCAACCCTTAAGAGCTCCCAATGGCCAAAGTTGGAGCAATGTGAGTAATACAATAAACAATGATAATAATGAATTATAATCCAGAGAATAAAATAAATATCCATAAATCAGGAAATATCCATGAGTCCATACTGATATAAATACATGATTGAATGAGGGAAAGGAGACAATTCTTCCTAACAGAACAATTCCAACTAATAAATGTAGAATGAATGAGGAATACAGAGCTTCACAATTAGACACTACAACAATAATTGCTGCAGGCAAGATCGACAAGTGAATGCTTAAATGAGTGGGTAAACTTTAAAGAGACACAGGTTATCTGCCTTGCCTCAAAGCATCTCCCATCAAATAGTTACTAATAACTAGTGGTTTTGGAGTCCCTAGGTGGCACAAACAGTTAAGTACTCAGCTAGTAACCAAAAGGTTGGCAGTTCAAACCCACCCCAAAGTGCCTTGGAAGAAAGGCCTGTTGATCTGCTTCCAAAAGGTCAGAGCCATGAAAACCCTATGGAGCACAGTTCTACTCTGACACAGATGGGGTCCAGAGGACAGAGTATGGGAAGGGGACAATGGTAACTTTACAGTGGACAAACCTGGTAGACACCATCTTACCCAAGGACCAAGGTTAATATCACCAGTAGGAAGACACATTGGTATCATGTGCCCAAAATCCATAACCTCAGTCCAATAATGAGAAAACATCAAACAAACCCCAACTGAAGGACATTCTATAAAATACCTAGCCAGTACTCTTCAAAAGTGTCAAGGTCAAAAAAGACAAGCAAAAACTGTGCAACTGTCAAAGACTGGAGGAGACTAAGGAGACATGACAGCTAGATTCTGTGCAGTAGCCTGACTTAAATCATGGAACAGCAAAAAAGACCGTATCAGTGGAAATACTGAGGAAATCTGAATAAAGTCTATAGCTTAGTTAACGGCAGTTATTGAACCAATGTTAATCTTAGTTGTGATAACTGTACTATGGTTATGTAAGATTCTGACATTAGGGGAAGCTGGGTAAAGGGTATACAAGAATTATTTGTACCACTTTTACAACTCTTCTGTAAACCTAAAATTATTTCAAAATGCCAAGATTAACAATGTTGTCACCTTCAGTTGAACACAAGGTTACAGTGAACAACTTGAAATAAAAAGGTCTCAATCACAGCTTTTGACTGAAGCCAAAAATAAAAATAAATCAGCAGAAATCACTTGTCTTCATTTCCTCTCAATAGGCTCTAGGGGAGGAATCCTTCCTTGCCTCTTCCAGCTTCTGGTGGTCCTGGGCATTCTTGGTCTTGTGGCTGTATCACTCCAGTCTCTGCCTCGTCTTCACATGGCTGTCTTCCCTCTGTGTCTGTGTCTCTTCTCTTGTACAAGGACACCATTTCATATTGGATCAGGGCCCCCCTTACTCTAGTATGAGCTAACATTAACTAACTACATCCGCAAAGACTCTATTTCCAAATAAGGTAAAATTCACAGGTACCTGAAGGGGAGGACAAGAACAGATATTTTCGGGAAGCACACAAACCAAACCACCTACTACTCAGATTATCACCTGTGCAATTCCAATGGCTAAGTTTCCCCCAGTTAAAATTTACCAATAAATTGGCTAAGGGTTGTCTGTGGTTGTTGCTCTGGGAGGTCCCTATTTCAACTCGTCCAGCTGCAGGCCCTGGAGTGGACGAGGGACAATCAGCCTCCAGTTCATGTCCTTTCTCCTCCTAGCCCCTTCATCATGGGTATAGTTCATTTCTGGTGGGCGGTTTGGATGCTTCAGATGGCTGAGGTGAGCTGAAGTAAATAGAGATTGGTAGCAACTGGCACTTTAGAGAAAAGTGAAGACAAGCATAAAGAATGTAGTTGTCTTCCGTAGTGTTCTTTCTTCTTACGTAAAATGCCTATTGCACTGAAGTAAAAATCTACCTTAACGACGATGCAGAGGACGTGCCCTAGCTGGTAATAATTTCATTCCTTGAATTGACAAGTAATTCCAGTCTGATTACACAGAAGCTATCTACTCTGCAAGACTACTTTTGTCATCATCCAGAACGGGATTTCCAAACTGTCAACTCTGGAGCTCCTAGAAGAGTAAAGCCAGCGTGGAGGGGGGTATTTTACATTTTGCATATTTTCCAAACTAATGAGATCATTTTGCCCACAGAATCCTTCACTATTGCAACTCGAGGCTTGAATAGTTTCTTCAGTTCTTTCAGCTTGAGGAATGCCGAGTGTGTTCTTCCCTTTTGGTTTTCTAACTCGAGGTCTTTGCACATGTCATTATAATACTTTAATTTGTCTTCTTGGGTGACCTCACGTGACAGAGTAGAACTGCCCCATATGGTTTTCCAGGCTGTAATCTCTGCGGGAGCAGGTCGCCAGATCTTTCTCCTGTGAAGGCGCCGAGCAAGTTCAAACCGCCAACCTTTCGGTTAGCAGCTGAGCAGGTAAGTGTTTGTGCCATCAGGGCTTCTTGTGGCAATGTCATAAGCACAGAAAACATTGCCTTTTAGAAACATCTGATGCCAAAGGATGATGAATACTTGTAATACAACACTTTATTCTTTAGGATACTCTGAAATGCTTTATATCTTAAAATGTTTAAAAATCAATATCCCTTTTCACTTTACTGCTGGTTTACAAAACATATTACATCCTTTAGAGGCTAAAAAACAAAAAATGTAAATTCAATTTACCTTAGCATATTAAAATTTTAATAGAAGCAGAAAGGGTCCACCTACTCTCTTAGGGACAGAAATCCATATCTACACAACGGATTGCTGAAGTTAGTTCAAAGATTAATGAATTAAAATTACAGAAAACATTTTAATAGACTTTAAACAGATTTATATTCAAAATCAATTCTTCATCTCAAACAGCCACTTCAAACAAATATAACACGTAGTAGGCACTCAATAATTAATATTTCTTTAAGCAATATATGAAAATAAATTAAAGAATTACTTTCACTAGACTGAAAGAAACTGTAAATATCCCAAACATCTTCACTTAATCCCACTTTTTTTCTGAGACCCTAAAATTAAGGCAAGGATTAAGAGAGTAAATATGTAAGAAAAATAATTTGTCATAGTGTTTTTAAAATGTTAACCTGTATTTGTCTAAAACGATGGAAGAAAAGTACAACTGGGTAACACCAGAATAATCACATATCAGGAAAAAAAAAAACTTTTAATATTTTTTACCTCTCTAAGATTTTCTTGGTTTCTTTGCTTAGGCTGAATGAACAACAATGTTTTCAGCTTTTCAAAATCTTTGCTCTGTAAAACAAAGTGTATTTACGTTGAATGCACCCTGCATGTTCCCGTGGACACAGTTTCTTCTAAAAATTTGGAAAAGATTTATGGCCTGGTAAACATGCAGTCTTAAACGTTTATGTAATATTGACTTTTTATTTTGCACATAAACTTTATTGAAATAACCTTAGGAAACAGATTTGTTTAAAACTATTGAAGCTCCAAGTATGGAATTCAGCGATCATGTTATAGATAGGCAAGTTTGATTATAACCAAGACAACAGGACCATTGTAATAAATTAAGCGTTGTTTGCAGGATGAAGTACTATTTCTTGAGCTACGGGTATGAGTCACCCCATGAACGTAGCTTAATCTCAGGTCAGCTCAGTTGAACAGGGGTCACATTCACTAAAGAGACTCCATGTCCCTAAACACGGACGTCAATGGTAGTTATCTCCTTTCTATCTAGGAAATTGTTTGAAAACAGTGTTACTGACTGAGGCCATGCCATGAACTGAAATATAACCAAGTTCACTTGAGTTTACTTATCCCAGCGCAGTGTCTTTCTTTGACTTTTTATTCCAGGACTTAGGTAGCAAAATGAAAAAGTAAGGACTCCATTCAATATCTTGATATCAGTTTACACTTCACATCTCATACCTGGTAAGGAGAATCTGATACAAATTTAAGATACTCCTAGACTTATTCTGATAATTTATTTGCTCTTATAAATAATCATAATAATTTATTGAGCATTTACTATGTGCCAGGCACTATTTCAAGCACTTTACATGTATGAATTTATTTATATAGAGGTACTACTAGGACAGAAGTGTGTATTTTTTGGCTTCCTCTATAAGGAAGAAACTCTCCTGGCTATTTAATATGCCCATGAATGACACACATAAAATAGACTGGTTTAATTCTTTGGGTTTTTAGTAGCTATACTTTAAAAACGAATGAATGATGGCAGTACCATAGTCCACCCAAGACATATAGTAGAGAAATAATGTTGCAACTCATGATCCTTAAGTGAAGACTGCTCTTCCATACCTCCTACCTACAGTGGGAACTACATTATACAGTGTAAAGCAAATTAAAATTTCCACATAGCTGCAACTATTCTAGCAGGATCTAGTAATGTAATTTACTGTTAACCCAGTCTAACCCTATAATCTACTCAAATGATTGTCAACAACCAGAAGAAAATTTTTTATTGATGCAGTTAACAAATAACAGTTTGTACCAAACAAAACAACAACAGCACAAAAAAAAAAAAATTGAGAAAAGTGATTTTTTTTTTAATTTCATGTGAATATATCCTTCAAAATAAGTAGGAATTTAACTCTATTAAGGATAAGGAACAGTAATTTTCAGAATTAAGTTTTCCTCTGATATATAGAAAATATAAATAAGCTGAAATTATTTTTTATATTGAATATATTAAACTTTTAAATGAATATAACTATGAAAAAAAGTTAAAACACCCATATGCATATACAGTAAAGGTAAAGTATTCAAACATTAAAAGTGATCATGTGTAATCCTGGAGTTGGATTTTTCAGTCATTTTAATTTTTTTATTTATTACCTGTCTATAATTTCCACATCCCCTACATTGAACCTGCACCACTTTTATTCCAAATGAAAAGTAGCTGACACAGGTTTTTTTCTTATTATAAAAATATTTTTCCATTTTCACTTTTTTCTCAACAATATAATGTGTACTTCCCACATATACACCATCATTTTTAATAGCTTTGTGTACTCCTTTACATGATACATCATAATATATTTAATCCAGTCACCCTTCAGCTCCCAGTTCAGACATCACTTCTTCCAAGAAGCCGTCACTTCCTCCCCAAGTCTGGGTTCAGCCCTCTCTTATATGCTCTAGCGCTGAACTAAATGATTGTTTAGTTGACTATCTTCTTTACTAAACTGTAAGCCATCTAAGGGCAGGGACCGTCTATACCTGGTTAATTGTTGTAGCTCAGTACCTACTAGAGTGCCTGGCAGAGGTAGAGGTAGTCACTCAATAAATATTTGTTGAAATGTAAGTTGTTTCCTTTTTTTATTTTTTGCTATTATAAACAATAATAAAATGAACATTATTGCACATATAAATTTGTGCAGTTACCCAATTACACTCATGGGATAAATTTCTGAAACTAGCATTGCAGAGACAAAATGTACATTTGAACTTTGTTGTCAAACTGCCCTCCAAAATCCCTGTAGGAATTCACATTCCCACCATCAGCAGGCGAGCGTCTGTTTCCGCATATCCCTGGAACACTGAGTATTGCCACCTTTTGTTAAACTTTTTCCAAAGGTGGTAGTTTGTTGTTATTCATCACTTTTATAATTAGAAAAAATTAACTTAAAAGATATTATTTAGAAAGAGATTATAGATTTTGCTAATCTTAAAATTAATATGTAAATAAAAATACTAACCAAGCTATATTTAGAAAAATTGCTCATGTTGAATAATAGTTCATTAGCTGATTGATTCTTTGTATTCAGGTGAAATAATTCCCATTCTTCTGCTCGACTCGTTTTGATGTACCTGAAGGAGAGACAATATAAATATGGATATACAGAAAAAGATATGTGATAAATACTTACTTGATAAAGAAAACAAGCTAGCATAGAGATAAATTTTCAGAACTGATTGGAGTAGTACAGAGAGTAATGTGCACATTAGAATCTGGGGGAAAATTATAAGGTATGGATTCAAAAAACAAAGTGAAATTGGCAACTTATTGCTGACAAATTGGCAACTTACTTCCTCTGACAAAGGAAGTTGGAAGATGCTCTGTCTTTCTGCTCTGGAACTGCATTTCCAACAGTCTATTGTCTCTGTCCACAAGAATGCTTACTAGTACCCCAAACTTGGTGTGTCCAAAACAAAATTTATCTTCTTCCTTTTTTTCCACCAGGGCATTTACTTTTAGATCCAGGCCATGATGCTCTATCTAGACCTGCATCCAATATGGAAATGTAACTAGTCCAAACTGACGCATGTTGTAAGTATAAAATATTCACTGGATTTTAAAGACTTAGTATGAAAAAAGAATGTAAAATATCTCATTAATAATTTTTATATTTTGAAATGATAGTATTTTTTATATACTGGGTTAAGAATATATTACTAAACATAAATTTGCTTATTTCTTTTTCCTTTTTTTAATATGACTACTAGAAAATTTAAAATTATTTATGTGGCTCACATTTGTGGCTTATATAAGACAGAGATGGTCTAGATCAGTTAAATCAAGATCTAAGTTATGAAGCTAACCATTAGGTTGAATGCTGTATCCAAGGAACCCTCTGGAGAAGAGCAAAAAGAGAGGGGAAAGGAGCTAGGGAAATACTGTGAACTGGGCTTAGCCTTGATTTGAGGAGTCGGTGCAGGGGACTTCCCAGAGTGGGAGACAGTGTAGAAACTAAGATGGACCTCAAACCAAGGATGAGAAAACAGCATTTTTTAAATAATTCATTTTATTTGTCGTCGTTGTTGAGGATGTACACAGCAAAAACACACACCAATTCAAGTTTCTACATGTACATTCAGTGATATTGATTACATTCTTTGAGTTGTACAATCATTTTCACCCCTCTTTTCTGAGTTGTTCCTCCCTCATTAACATAAACTTGCTGCCCACTAAGGTTCCTATCTAATTTTTCCAGTTGCTGTTGTCAGTTTGATCCCATGTAGATAGGTCTTTTTTTTTTTTTTTGTCATTTTTTTTTATTATTATTGTTGTGCTTTAAGTGAAAGTTTACAATTCAAGTTAGTCTCTCATACAAAAATTTATACATACATTGTTATGTGACCCTAGTTGCTCTCCCTATACTGTGACAGCACACTGCTCCTATCGTCCCCAATTTCCCTTGTCCATTCAACCAGCTCCTGTCCCTTTTTGCCGTCTCATCTCACCTTCGGACAAGAGCTGCCCATTTAGTCTCATGTATCTACTTGAGTTAAGAAGCACACTCTTCACGAGTATCATTTTATGTCCCATAGTCCAGTCTAATCTTTGTCTGAAGAGTTGGCCTCAGGTCTGGACAGAGCTGGAGAAGGATGTAGAACAAAATTCTAACACACACAAAAAAGACCAGATTTACTGGCCTACAAGAGACTGGAGAAACCCCAAGAGTATGGCCCCCAGACACCTTTTTAGCTCAGTGGTGAAGTCACTTCCGAGGTTCACCATTCAGCTGGGGATTGGACAGCCCCATAAAACAAAATAGGACCAATGAGGCACAGCAGTCAAGGACTGAAGGCCGAAGGAGACAGGAAAGCTGGGATAGGGAATCCAAGGTTGAGTAAGGACAGTGTTGATGTGTAGTGGGTTGTTAACCACTGTCATAGGGCAACATGTGTACTAACTGTTTAATGAGAAACTATTTTGTTCTGTAAAACTTCATCTAAGGTGAGAATAGCAGCACAACTGGAAGGGCGTAGTCGATGTCACTGAACTGTGCATGTAGAAATTTTTGAAATGGTGTATCTTTGGCTATGTATATTTTCACCAAAAAAAAAGGTCGAGAAGGGAGAGGGTTGACATGTCGTGGGGTTGTTAACCAATGTCATAAAACAATATGTGTACTACTGTTTAATGAGAAGCTATTTGTTCTGTAAACCTTCACCTGAAGTACAATTAAAAAAAAAAAAAGAGTTGGCCTCAGGAATGGTTTTAGTTTTGGGCTAACAGAGAGTCTGGGGGTCATGTCTTCTGGGGTCCCTCCAGTCTCAATCAAACCATTAATTCTGGTCTTTTTACTAGAATTTGAGTTCTGCACCCTGCTTTTCTCCTGCTCTGTCAGGGACTCTCTGTTGTGTTCCCTGTCAGGGCGATCATGGGTGGTAGCCGGGCACCATCTAGTTCTTCTGGTCTCAGGTTGATGAAGTCTCTGGTTTATGTGCCCTGTCTGTCTCTTGGGCTAATACTTTCCTTGTGTCTATGGTGTTATTCATTCTCCGTTACTCCAGGTGAGCTGGGAACAACTGATGCATCTTAGATGGCTGCTCACTAGCTTTTAAGACTCCAGACGCCACTCACCAAAGTAGGATGCAGAACATTTTCTTAATAAACTTTATTATGTCAATTGAGCTAGATGTCCCCTGAAACCATGGTCCCCTGATGCCCGCCCCTACTACTCTGTCCCTCGAAGTGTTTGATTGTATTCAGGAAACTTCTTAGCTTTGGTTTAGTTCAGTTGTGCTGACTTCCCCTGTAGTGTGTGTTGTCCTTCCCTTCATCTGAGATAATTCTTGTCTACTATCTAGTTAGTGAATAAACTTCTCCCTCCCTCCCCACCCTTGTAACCATCAAAGAATGTTTAATTTTGTGTTTAAACCTTTTCTTGAGTTCTTATAATAGTGGTCTTATATAGCATTTGTCCTTTTGTGACTAACTGAATTCACTCAGCATAATCCCTTCCAGATTCCTCCATGTTATGTTTCACAGATTCATCGTTGTTCTTTATCATTGCATAGTATTCCGTTATGTGAATATACCATAATTTGTTTATCCATTCATCCACTTATGGGCACCTAGGTTGTTTCCATCTTTTTGCTATTGTGAACAGTGCTGCAATGAACATGGGTGTGCATATATCTATTCTTGTGTTGGCTCTATTTCTCTAGGATATATTCCAATGAGTGGGATTACTGTATCGCATGGTACTTCTATTTCTAGCTTTTTAAGGAAGCACCAAATCGATTTCCAAAGCGGTTGTACCATTTTACATTCCCACCTATGGTGTATAAGTGTTCCAGTCTCTCCACAACCTCTCCAACATTTATCATTTTGTTTTTTGGATTAACCTTAGCCTTGTTGGGCTGAGATGGCATCTCACTGTAGTTTTGATTTGCATTTCTCTAGTAGCTAATGATCGTGAGCATTTCCTCATGTGTCTGTTAGCCACCGGAATGTCTTCTTTGGTGAAGTGTCTGTTCATATCTTTTGCCCATTTTTTAATTGGGTTATTTGTCTTTTTGTTGTTGAGGTTTTGCAGTATCTTGTAGATTTTAGAGATTAGGCACTGATCAGATTTATCGTAGCCAAAAATTTTTTCCGAGTCTGTAGGATGTGTTTTTACTCTTTTGGTAAAGGCTTTTGATGAGCATAAGTGTTTGATTTTTAGGAGCTCCCCGTTATCTAGTCTCTCTTCTGGTGCTTGTGCATTGTCACTTATGGTTCGTATTCTGTTTATGCCATGTATTAGGGCTCCTAGCATTGTCTCTATTTTTTCTTCCATGATCTTTATCATTTTCAATTTTATATTTAGGTCTTTGATCCATTTTGAGTTAGTTTTTGTGCATGGTGTGAGGTATGGGTCTTGTTTCAGTTTTCTGAAGATGGATATCCAGTTATGCCAGCAACATTTGTTAAACAGACTGTCTTTTCCCCAATTCATGGACTTTAGGCCTTTGTCAAATATCAGCTGCTCATAGGTGGATGAATTTACATCTGGATTCTCCATTCTGTTCCATTGGTCTATGTATCTGTTGTTGTACCAGTACCAGGCTGTTTTGACTACTGTGGTGGTATAATAGGTTCTAAAATCAGGTAGTGTGAGGCCTCCCACTTTGTTTTACTTCTCCAGTAATGCTTTACTTATCCGGGCCTCTTCCCTTTCCATATGAAGTTGGTGATTTGTTTCTCCATCTCATTAAAAAATGCCATTGGAATCTGGATCTGGATTGCATTGTATCTGTAGATTGCTTTGGGTAGAACTGACATTTTTACAATGTTGAGTCTTCCTATCCATGAGCAAGGTATGTTTTTCCACTTATGCAGGTCCCTTTTGGTTTCTTGCAGTAGTGTCTTGTAGCTTTCATTGTATAGGTCTTTTACATCTCTGGTTAGATTTATTCCTAAGTATTTTATCTTCTTTGGGACTATTGTAAATGGTATTGATTTGGTGATTTCCTCTTTGAAGTTCTCTTCGTTGCTGTAGAGGAATCCAACTGATTTTTGTATGTTCATCTTGTGTCCTGATACTTTGCTGAAATCTTCTATTAGTTCCAGTAGTTTTCTTGAGGATTCTTTGGGGTTTTCTGTGTATAAGATCATATCATTTGCAAACAGAGATACTTTTATTTCTTCCTTACCAATTTGGATGCCCTTTATTTCTTTTTTTTAGCCTAATTGCTCTGGCTAGGACCTCCAGCACAGTGTTGAATAACAGTGATGATAAAGGGCATCCTTGTCTGGTTCCCGTTCTCAGGGGGAGTGCTTTCAAAGTCTCTCCATTTAGGATGATGCTGGCTGACAGCTTTGTATAAATGCCCTTAATTATGTTGAGGAATTTCCCTTCTATTCTTATTTTGCTGAGAGTTTTTATCATGAATGGATGTTGGACTTTATCAAATGCCTTTTCTGCATTGATCGATAAGATCATCTGGTTCTTGTCTTTTGTTTTATTTATTTGATGGATTACATTGATTTGTTTTTCTAATATTGAACCATCCCTGCATATCTGGTCTAAATCCCAGTTGATCCTGGTGAATTATTTTTTCGATATGTTGTTGAATTCTATTGGCTAGAATTTTGTCGAGGATTTTTGCGTCAATGTTCATGAGGGATATTGGTCTGTAATTTTCTTTTTTTGTGGTGTCTTTACCTAGTTTTGGCATCAGGGTTATGCTGGCTTCATAGAATGAGTTTGGGAGTATTCCATCCTTCTCTATGCTCTGAAATACCTTTAGTAGTAGTGGTGTTAACTCTTCTCTGAAAGTTTGGTAGAATTCTCCAGTGAAGCTATCTGGGCCAGGGCTTTTTTTGTTGTTGTTGGGAGTTTTTTAATTATCTTTTCAATTTCTTCTTTTGTTATAGGTTTATTTAGTTGTTCTACCTCTGTTTGTGTTAGTTTAGGTAGCAGTGAGTTTGATCCCATAGAGAGAGATCTTAAAAGATCTTCATGCTCAAGGCATACATTCTTTACTAGTTAAGCTGCACTATGGTTTGGTTTTAAGAAGACTTCAGGGGATATTTTGTTTCAAGGTTTAAGGATTATCTTAGGGCAATAGTTTCAGAAGTTCATCCAGCCTCCATGGCTCCAGAAAACTTGGATTCCATTAGAATTTGAAATTCTGTTCTACATCTTTCCCTTTTGAAAAAACAATATTTTATACACCAGATTATCTATATCTATGGTTGTCACGGAAACCCTGGTGGCATAGTGGTTAAGAGCTACAGCTGCTAACCAAAAGGATGGCAGTTCAGATCCACCAGGTGCTGCTTGGAAACCCTTTGGGGCAGTTGTACTCTGTTCTATAGGGTCGCTGTGAGTGGCAGTCGACTTGACAGCAGCAAGTATGTATGTATGGTTCTCACAGTGTTAATCTTTTTCTTTTCCAGTGCCTTCAGTAGTACTTCAGAACATTCTAACCATGTCTTAGCTGGACTACAAGGCAGCACTCTTGGACCAGAGGGTTAAAATGGTAAGGCTTATTGTCCCCCACAGCCAGTAGTGACCAATAAAAGGACCACGGGGACAATGAATTCGAAGGACAGAAATCAGCTGTTCCTCCCACCACAAGATTGCCTTTCCAGTGCCAACCTTGGAGTTCTAGGTTTTGATGTTGGATTTCATTTGTATGTTTTAATTTTCGTTGTGCCATTCAAGGATGGCATCATTACCTTTGAGCCTCCATTAACTTCTGACAAAACCCCAGACTGCCCCAATTGCAAAGCTTGTTTGAATCCATCTGAATTTGCCACACACTTGGAATCTGTGCCTTGGATTACACAGCTGTCATCACAGAGTCCAGCTTGATATCCATCCTCTTTCCCAGTGAGCGGATGGCAGCCTGGCCCCTAGAAGTTACTTCAACTTCCCTCCTGAATTTACTTCACAGAAATCCCTAAATGCCTCATGGTCATGCATGCTCAGCAGTGATTGCTCTTGATCTCTAAGGTCTTTTTCAATCTTATGTTACTATAACAGAAAGCAGATCAGTGGTTACCTAGCACTAGGGTGGGAGGTATAGCGAAAGGGCAGAACAAAGTTTTGGAAGTGCTGGATATTTTCATTATTTAGATTGTGGTGATGGTTTATGGGTACATACATAAGTGAAGGAGAGCAGTAGTGGTTCAGTGGTATAATTCTCACCTGCCATGTGGGAGACGCAGGTTCAATTCCTGGCCAATGCACCTCATGAGCAGCCACCACCTATCTATCAGTAGAGGCTTTCAGATGCTGAACAGGTTAGCAGAGCTTCCAGACTAAGATGGACTAGGAAGAAGGGCTTGAAAATCTACTTCCCAAAATCAGCCAGTGAAAACCCTATGAATCACAACAATCTGAATCACAACTGATCACAGGGATGGTGCAGGACTGGGCAGTGTTTCATTCTGTTGTGCGTGGGGGTATCATGAATTGGAGGCCGACTCAACAGCAGCTAACAACAACAAAAGTTAGCAAAATGTACCCTTTACATATGTCAATTATACCTCCACAAAGCTGTTATTTAAAAAAAATAGTATTAATGTTTCCTTCTCGTAATCAGTTTTGTCAGTCAAGAAATCAGTTACGAGTTCTTATTTATCACCGACTCTGAGTACCTGCATCCTTGGAAGGAATAGTTTTCTTGACCAAACAGCATCTCAGAGAAGTCATTCTATTATTTCCTCTACACAAATAAAAGGAGTCCCTGGGTGGCGCAAACAGTTCATGCATGACTACTAGCCAAAAGGTTGGCAGTTCAAACCCACCAAAAGGTGCCTCAGAAGATAAACCTGGCAATCTGCTTCTGAAAGTTCACAGCCTTGAAAAAACCTTATGAAGCAGTTCTACTCTGTACACATTAGGTCACACTGAGTCAGAATCAACTCAACAACAAAGAACAACAATACACAAACAAGGTAGTATTTTAGCAACATAGTTTCCATAATATATTTCACTGTTCTAATCCCGAGAGAGTCATTCTAGATACTTCTGATACCAGTGAGTTGTTTTTCCATATGAGGAAATCTCTCCAATGACTACACCTCTGGGAACTTCAGGACCCAGTACAGCAGAGCAGTTGTCTTATAAGGTCAGGTTCCCTAGAAGCAGAGCCTGAGACGTGGATTCTTGCGCAAGCAATTTATTGAGGTACTTGGGTGAAAACTGTAAGGAAATGGGGCAAGCAGGACCGGGAAAGGGAAGAAGAAAGGCAAAGATGTGGTCCAGCCGCAATCCAGCCCAGCCTGAGCTGTGCAGCACGAATGCCACTGCAAAGTCATTCCACCTTACGGCAGCCAGGCTGGCCCTATGTACCGCAACATAAGTCATCTTTAGCTGTGGCCACACCTGAGGGTCTTGGGGTGTAATCTCCTGAGCATTTCCTAGCAAGGCAGCTACCATCACCAAGGGCAATTCTTGAGAGAAGGGTGCATGTGAGCTGTTGACAGCCTATACTCAGCAGACGGAGAGCGGGGGCACCTACCTGCTAAACTGCTTGAGTTTGAATTCAGCTCCACCATTTGCTAGCCATGTAACCTTGGAAAAGTCATTTAACTCTCTGTGCTTCAGTTTCCTCATCTGTAAAATGGGCTAATAACAGCAGCTACTTCATATGGTGCAGTCAAAATTCAATAACATACTAAAGCACTCAGGGCAGTGCTTTATATTAAATGATATGTAATTCATTTAGAACAGCACCTAGCACATAGTAAGTGCTCGGTAAATATTATAAATTTATTGCTGTTGCTGTTAATGTGTTCTCAGAGATGCCCATTGTCCAAGTGCTATCCAGGTGCCCTATACAGCTGGACAACTGCTCCTGGCCTGGCTGCTTTCCAGAGCCTTTCTTCCCACAGTCAAAACTTTTCCTCCAGGGATAGAGGGGTAACTAACTTCTAGCTTTCAAAGGAGTGAGATTTTTGCCCCAACACTGAACATAAGGACAATCTAAGCATACCACATGTAAGTGACTGCCTCGATGGATACAAATAGATCCACCCCTCCTCTTCCCAGGATTTATCTCCTTGGTTCCCGAGAGGTCTCCTACATCAGTTGGCAGCAGGAAGATTAACTAGTAACCAGCTGTCATAGAGTAGGCTCTGACTCATGACAACCCCATGTGTGTCAGGGTAGAACTGTACTCCATAGGACTTTCAGTACCTGATTTTTTTAACGTAGATCAGCAGGCCTTTCTTCCAAGGCACCTCCGGGTGGACTCGAACCTCCAACCTTTCAGTTAGCAGCCAAGCACATTAACTGTATGCACCACCCAGGGCCTAGCAGGAAGGTTACTTTGCTTTAAAGCCCAAACTCCAAATAAACATGTATACCACAATACTAGTTATTTTTTCCTCTCATTCTTTGTCTTTGTCTTCTCTTTCTCCCTTTCTCTATGACACTCTTCTCTTTTTTTCTCTCTATGATTAACAGTTATATTTTCTTCCTAGGATGTTACTTTTCTTTAACCTTAATCTCTTGCTTCTTGCATTTTTTTCCTTTTCATCTTTCCCCTACCTGTCCTGCTTCCCACTCCCAGCTTAACAGGATATAATATGAAATTGAAATATATCTTACCTACTCCTGGAAAAAAATTTCTATTCGACACTTTTCCTAAGTTCAAAATCAAGTGAGTTTAACCTTTTGTGTGTCTCTCTTTGAAAACTAGGAATGGTGCTATCTCAACCAAAACCTGTTGCCCATGGAGTCAATTCCAACTTATACCGACCCTGTAAGACAGAGTAGAACTGCCCCATGGGGTTTCCAAGGAGCAGCTGGTGGAATCGAACTGCTGACCTTTTGGTCAGCAGCCCAGCTCTTAACCACTGTGCCACCAGGGTTCTACTGGCTGATTTTTACTTCTGTGGAGACCCTCAATACATGGATTCTTTTCCATCTAGCTCATGACAGGAAAAATAAACAAAAGCCTTCCCTCACCTATGCTGACCCCACTCATAAAATCAGAATCTTCCTTCCTTAAGCAACCGAGTACCCCCATAAGGTTACACCCCATACTTGAAGAAATGCTTAAAATCAAAGTTCCAGGGGACCACGATTCTCGAATCCTTGAGGCAAATATGAAAACCGAGAGTGTTCCTTGGGGTCTGTCTCTAGTTTTGGCAACCAAATTGATATCTCTGATTCACACCTGACTTAAAAGGGTGGGATGGGTCAGTGACTACTGGACACGGTTCCTAGAAGAAAGAAGGCAGCGATTTTCCTCTCCAAGGAAATCCAGCAAATTCCAGGAGGGGACGGGCCTCGCTGCCATCGCTGGTTCACTTTGAGTCCTGGGGAAGGAGCCCCGGAGTCGGGCTGTCTTTCGGAACCAGGGGAGCCCCCGCGAGAGAGGCGAAGGGGCGGCCCTGGTCACTGCGGCCGGCACCTGGGAGGCTGCTACCTTTTCAATGCAGAGGGTCAGTCCACAGACGTAAGCCAGGATCCCGGTGGCCCGCCGGAGCCTTCCCCTTGTCCCCGAAGGCGAGGTGCAGAGGAGCCACAGGGGCTTGGGGTAGGTGGCTCCGGGCCCTCCTGGGCCACTCCAGGGAATTCGGGAACTCTGCTCCCTTCAGGGCCGGGTGGCTGAGCCCGCCAGGAGGCGGTAGGGGCGGGGGCGGGACGAACACGCCTGTGGCCCCACCCCTCGCAATGAGCGACTCTGTGGATTTGTTCCCCTGCAAGCTCCGCAAAGTGTGGCCCCCTGCAGTGAGCCGGGCTGGGGAGCAGTGCAAGCTTGGTGCTTCAGCCTGCAATGGAAAGTGCGTGCGCGGAGGTGGGGGAGTTTTGAACTCGTATTTTTATGTTGAAACTAATAGGGATAAACTGTAGAGGTAGAATGTAACATTTTCATTTGATACACAATGCAGTTGTTATTGTTAAGTGCCATCGAGTTGGTTCAGATTCATAGTTACACTGTGTACAACAGAACAAAACACTGCCCGATCCTCCGCCATCCTCACCGTCGTTGTTATGCTTGAGCCCATTGTTGCAGCCACTGTGCCAATCCGTCTTGTTGAGGGTCTTCCTCTTTTTCGCTGACCTTCAACTTTACTAAGCATGATGTCCTTCTCCAGGGACTGATCCCTCCTGACAACATGTCCAAAGTATATGAGACGTAGTCGGCTTGCCATCCTTGCTTTAGCATTCTGGTTGTACGTCTAAGACAGATTTGTTCGTTCTTTTGGCAGTCCGTGGTATATTCAATATTCTTCATCAACACTACAATTCAAAGGCGTCAATTCTTCTTCCGTCTTTCATATTCATCTTCCAGCTTTTGCATGCATATGAGGCCACTGAAAACACCATGGCTTGAGTCAGGCGCGCCTTAGTCTTGAAGGTGATATCTTTGCTTTTTAACACTTTAAAGAGGTTTTTTTGCAGCAGATCTGCCCAGTGCAATGTGTCATCTGATTTCTTGACTGCTACTTCCATGAGCGTTGATTGTGGATCCAAATAAAATGAAATCCTTGACAACTTCAATATTTTATCCATTTATCCTGATGTTGCTTATTGGTCCAGTTGTGAGGATTTTTGTTTTCTTTATGTTGAGGTAATCCATACTGAGGCTGTAGTCTTTGATCTTCATCAGTAAGCGCTTCAAGTCCTCCTTACTTTCAGCAGCAAGGTTGTGTCATCTGCATAACACAGGGTGTTAATGAGTCTTCCTCCAATCCTGATGTGCCGTTCTTCTTCATATAGTCCAGCTTCTCGGATTATTTGCTCAGTGTACAGATTGAATAGGCATGGTGAAAGGATACAACCCTGAAGCATACCTTTCCTGATTTTAAACCACGGTATCCCCTTGTTGTTTGAACGACTGCCTCTTGATCTATGTACAGTTTCCTTTCAGGAAATAGCATATGATCAGAAACCAATGGTACTCAAGGAAGAATCCAAACTGCACTGGAGGCATTGGCTAAAAACAAGGCTCCAGGAATTAACAGAATACCAATTGAGATGTTTCAACAAATGGATGCAGCACTGGAAGTGCTCACTCGTCTATGCCAAGAAATTTGGAAGACAGCTACCTGGCCAACTGACTGGAAGAGATTCATATTTATGCCTATTCCCAAGAAAGGTGATCCAACCGAATGTGGAAATTACTGAACAATATCATTAATATCACACACAAGTAAAATTTTGCTGAAGATCATTCAGTATATCAACAAGGAACTGCCAGAAATTCAAGCTGGATTCAGAAGAGAATATGGAACGAGGGATATCACTGCTGATCAGATGCATCCTGGCTGACAGCAGAGAATACCAGAAAGATGCTTACCTGTGAAATTCCTTTTATTAGGTTGATTAATGATTTAGGAAATAATATTGGCATCATTATTCCCTGTTCTTGAGCATAAAGAATGTGAACCAGCTGGAGCTGGGCTCACAAGGACTCACAAAAACACATCAACTGGGCCCTCAGGTATAAAGACAATAGCTAGCATAATCTTGGATAATATCTTTTAGGGAACCTTTCACAGAAGCCAATCAAACAGAACACAGAAGACTTTCCACTCTTATCTTTTTCTACTAGCGTTTAGTGAATAGAAAATTTGTTGGACCAATGAAGACCCTCCTAACTGTCATTACTGAAACCTGCACCAATGATTGTTAAGAAAGACAATTCAAAATGTAAGATCACAGTTTCTAGCCAATCTGTGAAAAGACGAAGCTTTCAATGGCTTTGCCCATTTGTAATGTTAATATATACTGATGACTCTGTAATGTTTCTCCGACTCAGCCAGACATGGCTTTAGCAGCTTGCTTGTCTGTTTTCCCATTCCTGCCTATTCTGTAATATTTCCTTGGACTCTGGCAGACATGGATCTGGCAGCGTGGTTGTCCATTTCCCACTTTTGCCTCTTTGAACATACACAGAATAAAACTTTCTTTTTGCTTTACCAATCTTTGTGATGTTTTTTCCCTACAACATTAATAAGCCTTTGTCATTTTTGTGGGTCTACCTTATATAGACATAATAGCCCCACTTGCTTTAAATTTCCTGGGAAACGAAGTTAAATACCTTCTTAGTTATGTACAGGCTCCCTGAGTAGTACAAATCGATTAACTCTGACCTGCTAAGGGAAATGTTGGAGGTTTGAGTCTATCCAGAGGTGCTGGAGAAAAAAAAAGGCCTAGGATCTACTTCCGAAAAATCAACCACTGAAAACCCTATGGAGCACACACAGTTCTACTCTGACGTACATGCGGTCACCATGCTTAGAATGGACTCCAACTCCAAGGCAACCAGTTAGTTATTTACAAGTAGTTACAGTGTCACCAAGCAACAGCCACGTAGTGAAAGGATTAAGGAATTTAATATCTGCCGCAATTTTCACCATTTAATTCCATTAGAAAGGCCTCCAAATTGAATTATGCCAGAAATATATGGAATATCTATGGTAATATGCAAAGTTCGGAGAAAACGCAAATGTACAAGGAGGTTGCCTTTACTTGTTTTCTTGGAGAGAAAAAAGTGAGCAAGTTTCAAAGGCTTATGAAGAGGTTGTTTTTTGGAAGACCCTCAAGTATAAAGGGCCCTGGCAGGGAACACAGACTCTGACTAGACCACATACAGTATGTCAGATACATCGAATATTATATTGTCTTTAATTAGCAATTAATTTAATTGTCTTGTGTTAGTTATCTAGTGCTGCTGTAACAGAAATACCACAAGTAAATGGCTTTAACAAACAAATTTATTTTCTCACAGTTTAGGAGGCTAGAAGTCTGAATTCAGGGCGCTAGCTCTAGGGAAAGGCTTTCTCTCTCTGACGACTCTGGGAGAGGGTCCTTCTCTCCTTTCAACACCTGTTGACACAGCATTCCTTGGAGATTTCCACGTGTCTTGGCATCAATCTTCTCCTGGGTCTAAGAGGTTCTCATTGCAGTGAACCCAGGTCCAAAGGGTGCGCTACACTCTCGGCTCTACTTTCTTGGTGGTAGTGAGGTCCCTTTCCTCTCTGCTTGCTTCTTTCTCCTTTTATCTCTTGTAAGATAAAAGGTGTGACTCAAGCAAGGGTGTGACTTGAGTAAGGGTGTGACTTAAGAGTGTGACTTGAGTCACACCCTCTTGTAAGGCTGTGACGTAAGATACACCCCACTCTGATCCTGCCTCATGAACATATAGAGGTTAGGATTTACAACATATCACAAAATGGAGGATAATTATATCAGATCACAGAATGAAGGATAACCACATAATACTGGGAATCATGGCCTGCCCATGTTCACACATATTTTAGGGAGACACAATCCAATCCATGACATTCTAGAGTCTTTTTTTAATTTTCAGTATTGAAGAATTAAATATTAAATTTGCAGTCCCAGAAAGAGAAAGAGAAAAATGTAGAACAAAATTTAAATTCACACACAAAAAAAGACCAAGCTTGCTGGTCTGACAGAGACTGGAGAAACCCCAAGAATGTGGCCTCTGAAACCCTTTTAACTCAGTACTGAAGTCAATCCTGAGATTCACCCTCCAGCCAAAGATTAGGCAGGTTTATAGCGCCAACAATAACACACGATGGACGTGTTTCATAGTTCGATCACGTATAGGAGACTAATGGGTACACCAACCCAAAAGCAAAGATGAGAAGGTAGGAAGGGACAGGAAAACTGGATGAATGGAAACAGGGAAACTGGGATGGCAAAGGGGAGAGTGTTGACACATCATGGAGTTGGCAACCAATATCACAAAACAATTTGTGTATTAACTGTTTAATGAAAAAAACTAATTTGGTCTGTAAACCTTCACCTAAATCACAATTTTTAAAAAATTTGCAGTTTTATGTTGTCTCACATAGTGGTTGAACATGTTAGAAACCATATTTATATTTTATCAGGCAAAACTATATGCATAAACTTTTTTATCTGCTTTATTTTTTCCCTGATAAAAATATAAATTTTCATTCTCTTCTTTTACTATACGCGTATAGACTGGAATGTACAATGTTGTTAAGTGTATATGAAATATATAGCTCTTAAAGGGCTTTGTATTTTATTAACTATCAACAAGAAATTGAATTATTAGAAAATGTAGAAATTATGGTTATGCAAATGACATATTTTATAAATATTCTAGGCTCTATAAATGTTTGATCATTTCCTTTGTACGCTATGGCCTTTATTGATTGGTTTCCATTTTAATATCTACAAACCAATATCCACATATATGCTGCTGGCACCTTTAGTGTGAAGTTAATCCATGTTACTGTGTCTTCTCAAAGCAACTGTTAGAAGTTTCACTCCATCTAAAAGTAAATGTTAAGATCCTAATGATGGATTTAAGAGACAATATAACTCCTCTTCACAAAATGTAATCGTTTCCCACTTTTCATTACATTGAAAAGCATAAGATTGAAGTTGCTAGTTTCCTTTCATGTAATAGTACATGGGGTACAAGGACATCATGGTGGTTTAATATTTTAGAAGGGAGTTTCTGAGGCCTGGTTTCCTCATCTGTGAAATGAGGAAGTTGAATTATCTAAACTTCTTTTCAGCTCTATCATTTTAATATTGTATAATATTATATATTCTATAGAATACCCATGTCAAATAAAGCCAAATCTGGACTTAGATAGAGAGAGGCTTTATTCAGAAAGACTATTGCAAGGGAGGAAAGGGATTATTCCAGGAGGGGGAGGAGCCGATTACAATAGAGAGAATGCTCTGACCATAAGATAGGCAATTGTCTAGTAAGTTAGGCAAAAAGGGTTTTTCTTCCATAGAGACCAGAGTAAACAAGGCTATAAAAGAAGGGGGATGAGAAGGTGAAGTGACTGGGTAGTAAATCAGAAAATGTTTTATTCTGAAGCCAGCCTGTTCTCTGGGAGGGACGATTAAGGTAGGGTTGTATGTCGATTCAGGCTGAGAATGGGCCAAAGTTCAGCAACTTGGGGGAATGAGAGAGCTTAACCAAAGTTTGGTTAACAACTATTTTATTTCTGATTGATCAGTGGGGACAAGCAATTCAGTTTTTCATTTATGAGGCAAAGAATGGGAATTTGGAAAGTCTATGTCTAGCTTTGTCATAGATAAACATGGGGGCACCGTGAGTCTTATCTAAGTCGTAGAGGAAGAGTGGTTATTTGTAGTAAGCCGTTTTCTGGAACACAAAGGGTGGGAGAATTTCTTTAACCATCCCTGTTTTCCAGGATCACAGGGTTCAGGTTGTGTGAGAGCCCCAAAACGGAGGTGCTTGACATGGCTGGAATGGCTGATCTAGATTTGAGTTCGGACTCTTTCTTGCTAAGGGTTACCACTTTTGCTTATAGTCTAGTGTCTCAGTCATTCCACTCTTTGGCCCCCCGCAAAAATCACATCTTTGCAACATGCAGAACATATTCATCTCATCATATCACAGCAAAAGTCTTAACTTCAAGTCCAAAATCCAAAAATTCCTCTTCATCTGTGAAATCTAGAATACAAGTTATCTGCTTCCAAAGGTAGAATGGCAGAGCGGGCACAAGCTAGACATTTCCATTACAAATGGGAGAAACTGGAGAAGAAGGGATAACAGGCACCAAGCAAGTCAGCAGAACACATTACATTAGCCCTCAAGGCTTTGAAA